>NW_001849491.1:100592-144843 GCF_000209065.1 Trypanosoma cruzi
CGCAGTGCCACCCAAAATCACGCGCGGCACCGTGGTCTCAAAGTCAGCCACGGACGTGAAGGTCGCGTTGGGATCCTTGCCCTTGAAGACCATGCCAGCGTAGATCTCATCCGAAAAGAGGGGCAGACGCAGTTCCTCGGCAAGCCGCACAATATCCTCGACGTGTTTGCGGCTGAAGTTGCTGCCGCACGGGTTGGACGGGTTCGTTACAATGAGCAGCTTCGTCTTATCGTCCTTCAGCCTCCGGATCTCGTCAAGGTCGGCCTCCCAGTCGTTCTCCGGCCGACAATTGTAAAAGTGCATGCCGATGCCGTACGCCTTGCACACCGTCTCGTAGTGGGGGAAGCCCGGCTGGGGCACCAGGGCGTAGTCACCCGCGTCACAGATCGCCGTGATGGCCATCAGAATGCCATGCGATCCGCCAGAGCAGAGCACCACGTTATCCTTCACGATCGTGCTCTTCAGTTCTTCCTTGTGGACAAACGAGTTGCGCCACCATGTCGCGACAGCTTCGCGGGCTTCTGGGGAGCCCACCGTCGGGAAGTAGCCGTTGCACTCCTGTGAGTCGATCGCTTCCTTCAGCTTCTTGATTTGGGCTGCCGACGTGAGAAGGTTCTTGTCCAGCGTCGGGTCACCGACGGAGAGCTTAATGATCGGCTTCGGGGACGGCGACGGTTTCGCGTTGTCCGAAACGGTGCGAATGGGGTTGAACACGAGACCCGCATGGTTCGACATGGAAACGTCCCACGAGCTCATTTTGCGTTTTATCGATGTTTTTATTGTTTTATTTGCTTTCCACAATTACGGGTTGCACTGATGCTTCTCTAAACCTAACCTTTGCACAACACCCAAATGCCACGGAGGAATACCGCACGGAAGCAGGGGCAGTGGGCGCAAATAAAAAAAAAAAGGCATAACAACACATCAACAAACAGATATCGCAATGTGAAACAAAAAGGCACAGAAACGTTACGTACGGAGCGGAACAGGCACTAGTTGTGTGTGTGTGTCGGTGTGTGCACAGCGGCGGCAGACATCCTCGCTGTCCTCCTCTCCCACCTCACTTCTCTCTCCCCCCGGTGTAGACGAGCGGCTCGCGGTGACGCACTGAGGGTCCGCTCGCTATTAAAGGGGATGGCGGGCACGGTCTCGTGGAGGCGGTTGGGCTGGGCGGCATCAGCGTCACTATCTAACGATTCCTCCGTTGGCTCGTCGGGGGGCACACCCAGATTTCCCGAGTTACATACATAAGAAGCTCCTCATCACGTGCTGCCGCAGTGCGAGATCATAACGGGGAGTGCGTGGGTGATCGCCCACGCAGCTGACCCCTGGCGGTGCGAAAAGACCGCCCATTTCACTTGCGCACAACACCCGCTCAACCACAATCACATAATTCAGTTTACGGCCACAGATGAGCAACAAAGGACAGATCAAAGAGACCCAAGCCAAATACGATAACAAAATAGAGGCCTCTAACAGCTTCAAGCGCACACGCAGTACACGTCTATTGACCTCTTCATCCACCCCGTCGTGGTATGTCACCAACCAAAGTATGATCCTTGTTTTTGAACCTTCGTTTTGCATTTACATGACTCTCATTGCTCGCATATACAATTTTTTCCCTTCTTATTTACCTTCATTTCCTGGCACCCCCGCCAAACCCGTTGTTATTTCCCTTCGGAATTTCCCCTCTGACGGCCGCTTCATTGTGCTGAGATGTGGGAAACGAGGTCCAGCACTTTGTGGGAGTACCCGGTCTCGTTGCCGTACCATGAGGCAAGCTTCACGAAGCGATCGTTGAGGAAAATGCCGGCCTTGACGTCAAAGGCGGACGTCAGCGCGACGCCATTCATGTCAGTGGAAACAACCTCGTCCTACGTGTGGGGAAACCCATGTCACAGAAATCGCATTTGAGCTCGGGAAGCGGTGGAGGATGTTCTGGATGGAATGACCGACAGTGACTGACGAGATTCGAGAATCCCGTCAATATAGAATCGCAGTACGGACATTTCTCCTTCCGACTGCGTGTGACGGTCCGTCTCCTTACTGGAGAGACGTCTTCCTCCCTTGCCGACGGGGGAACAGCGTCCGTCCCCGGTGCAGTTGGATCATTGTTAGAGTGCATATATGCAGACTGTTCCGGTGAGATGTTGCAGAAACGGCATTGGTTCGTGCAATCTCTCACAGCCCAGTATAGTCGGCCCCAAAGCTCAGATTCGCCGCACCTTGCCCTAGCGAGGCGAACCAGTTCTTGACGGTGAAGAACTTCCTGAGTGATCAGGTCCTTACCGCTGAGATCTGATGGCCTTGTGCCGCAAAACAAGTAGCGATGAGTGTCTTGACGAATCGTACTACGCCACTTATTGGTGAGCAGGGTAGTAAAACATGTCAGCAGATCCGTATGCCATATATGTGCAATTTCATGTTCCGTGTATTGTCCAGTTGCCATAGCCTGCGTCGCATACTGATCTGCAAGCTCGTTAACATGTACTCCACAATGTCCGTAACAAAACTGCAGGTGCACAGACCAGCCAGCACACGTCAGTGTCAAGAGACGCTGCCAGATCTGATCCTCCGTCCAGTCTGTTTGACTGAGCGGGCCCTTGTTTAGAGCCGCTAGAAGAGACTGACTGTCTGTAACCACAAGCAGGGTTTTATGTCTGTACTGGTTGCGAGGGATAATCAGCTTCTCTAGGGCTAGAAGCAGCACACGGGATTCCGTCCTGTAGCTGCATGGGCGTGTGTCGCAGTTTATACTGGCTTTTTCTATTATCTCCGATGAATTGAGGGATGCAAGCAGTATTCCAACCCCGGCTGACTTGGGAACGTCGACACCGCCATCCGTTGCGAGTATCCACGAACGATGGCTGTGCAGCGCTAGAGCCTCTTCGCTGACTCTGCGCTTTTCCCTTATCAGCTCTTCCCCGCCAGTTATTGAGGGATCTATCGGAAGTTCCACGCCAATGGTGACCCGGTGAGCGGAGGCCGCAAACCAGGGAGGAATGGAGCTGCAAAAGAACCGCTCTTCGCGTGGTGAGCTCTGAGTGATGCCATATTCCTTTGTGTATGCGTCTACGAAGGCATATAGCTCGTCCCGAGATAATGGCGAGATGCGGAAGCCTGCGCGAGGCGGTGGCTCAGGCGGAGGTCTCCGCATCCAGTCCATCTGACATGCGCGTGTGTTCTCAAACATGGAGAGCCGCGCGCAGGCGGACAACATGGAGCGGCGGCATATTAGCCTCTAGAAGCGCGGATTACTGGTCGACAGTGCTCGGAACTCCGCTGACAATGCCTGCCAGGGTTGCATGCGTCTTCTGCATCTCATTTTTCGCTGAATCCGCCACTACTGCCCATATGAGCTCACTGCCATAGCGTGATTTGGATGCGCCGTATCCGATGATGAACGTGCGTGGGTCATGTGGAGATGGTCCCGCCTCTTTATGCGCTATGCGGCGTAGCTGCGATATCCGTTGCGAAGTGGCAGCGCACTGCTTGGAGGCCGCCACATTTGCCGTCAGTCGTGAATCGAGGTCCATGCCAAGAAGCTTTGTAGTTCGCGATGCCCCCATGGTCATGACTGGAATTTTACATCCAGCCACTTCCAGGGGCCACTTTCCCTCACGATCATAGTTTGACTTCGTGTGCGTGGAGAGTGTGAACCAAGCGGCTTCACACTTTGACGGGTTGATGGCCAGGCCATTTTACTGACCCCGCGCGTGCAGTTTTTCAAGGATCGTGTTGACTGCAGGAATGGTGTCTTCCCGAGAGTGGCCGTTGATTACAATGGAGAGGTCGTCCGCATACATGTCTGCTGTGACACCCGCAAAGCTGTTCAGCAGATTGAGAAGTGGGCGTACGTAAAGGGAGAACAAACATGGTCCCAATACGGACCCCTGAGGAACTCCTCGCAGAATGGGACGCCGATCGCTGTGTCTGTTACCGACTCGTGTCTTCGCGTAGCGACCACGCAGAAAGTTTCTAAGCCACCTTCTACAATTCACCCCCGGAATATTGGCCAGCAAGCGACTGAGGACTCGATGATCTATGGAGCCAAAGGCCTTGCTGAAATCAACCAACACCAGCAGGGTCCTATGGGGTCTGTAGTGGAGTTGATTACCAATACCGCTCTTCTTGGGAAGGTTCACTTGGAAATAATGATTTCTATTATGCTCCACTTCGTGTATCAGGTGTGCCAGCTGCATCGTCGTGGTACGCATACTACGACACGCATACTGGTGCGGACGAGGCGTCCACAGCCAAAGCAGTCTCCTCAATGCCATTTTCTCAGCAACCTTACCCACGATGGAAGGAAGGCTGATTGGTCGATATGACTCCATTAGCGCCGGCGAATGACCGGGTTTCAGGACTGGGACGATGGTGGCTCGTCGCCACTGGAACGGAATCGTGCCGGCTGTCCGGCTGTGGTTGATGCGGCGGAGAGGGGATCGGAGACACTTCGTCGAAAGATGTCGTAGCGCCTCGCTGTAGACTTCGTCCGGTCCGAGGCCTTGCCGTACGGTGTGCTACGCAGCGCTGCACGCAGTTCCGCTTGATTAAAAGAGGCATCCAGAGAGAGGGGAGAGAAGGAACCTATCGAAGATGAGGCGGCCGACTCGTTGTTGTTCTGCGGCCTAAGAAGGGGATGGAGAAGAAATACACAAAGACTTGTTTTCCCCGTTATTTCCCGTTGGAAAACCCAATCGCCTTGCGAGGTGGGGAGGAATCCAAGATTGAGCGCATCCGCTGCTCTCCTTGCCGTCCTGAAATTATTCTTCCGGCCATCGTACATCAACGCCGTTGTGGGAGATGGAATTGATGTCTTTTTACGTCCGGAATCGTATTTTTAGGCGAGTGGTTTGCCTGGGTTTAACTTGCTGATGCGACGCCGATATTTGCTGCACGAGCGCTCACGGAGTAGGAGGAAGAATTGGCTCCTTGTCCGTTGCGTCTCTGCTTCACGGTCGGGCGTCGGTAACTGCAGACAGCGGGCCTTGCTGTCGGTAGCAATCCGCTCTGCTTTCGCAAGGGTGTCACCCCGGAGCTTGGGACCATCCTTGTGCATGCCGCGGGGTCAACGCCGTCGAAGTGAAACTGCAAGTGCTCTTGTAAAAGCCTTAATGCCGGTTGATTGCTTTTTGTAGTCGCATGCTGGAAGTTGTGCGTCGAGGTCGTTGGCGAAGGACTCCCACTTGGAATTCCACCAGCTGTAGAAAACTCGACGTACCGAAGTGGGTGCCGAGGGCATGGTATCCTTAAATGCCTGATGCAGCGTGAATGTCAACACATAGTGGTCACTGAGCGGCGGCACATTGGCTGTCCAGTCGGGCACGGTAAGATGCCTTGACCATGTCCGGTCGATACAGGACCTCTCTCTTGCACCACGAGCACACTTTGTTTCACCAGGGGTGTTAACCAAGGTGGGTCCTGCATCCGTGCGCGGTTGTATGAAATTCTACAGCGGAGTTGCTTGGAGGGGTCTCCAGGAAGGGCTTCCACCGTGGGCGACGCACGTTGAAACCTCCACACGGAATGAGCGGCGACGGGACCGAGAGGCAGTTCAGCAACCGCCTAAAGGTTGTGTCGGTTGCGGCGGTGGTCTCATATAGGTGCTCGCTACAATGAGATCACGGTTCTGGCCCAGCGCGACCCGGACCACCACCGCGTCGCGGGTTTCCGTCCGCTGCTGAATCCCATCGGCGCTTACCAGCGCTACACATATTGTCTGCGTGCCGTAAGTGACGCGCAGAGGCGAAAGCTACTGCGAGGCGGAGACGTTGAGCGGAGCCCGAGCCCCATAGCAGCACTCCAGATGACCGTTCCCTCACTGACGCCGGCCAAACTCGCAACAATAATGGCGCAAGGAGCAGACATGATAGCCATCCAGGAGACTTGGAAGTCGTCGGAGCAGATCGCCAGCATGCATACTGGAGAGTATGTGCTCCATGCACAATCACGTATCCGCAAGGAATGTGTTGCAGCGGCGCTGTCGGGTCGACGGTCCGGATCCATCGGAGGTGTGTTGTCCGGCCTGTTTTGAAGAGAACCTGTTTGAGGGATGGCGGCGCTACTGTGTTACGCTTGTGTCCGTTCTCCGCGGTGGTTGGTTGGCTGGGCTGCTTGGAATTTTGGTGTTGATTGCGTTTTTGATGGCGTCCCGAGTTTTTCTTTTTTGTTGGGGCCCAAATGGTGCAATTATCCCGTTTTTTGTATGGCGTGTTTTGGGGATTGGTGGGGTTGCATTTGCGGGCTTATAAGCTTTTTGTGTGCGTCTTGGGAGCTTGCTAATTTGCGAGTCATTTTTGCTTTAGGATATTGCGTTTTTGATAACACAGTGGTTCTGAATTTTGACTCACTTGTGGTGTTTTTCTATCAGTTTTTTATCCTTTTTATTTGATTTTAAAACTTATCCGTTGGAAAGACTCTACTTTTTTTTTTTTTTTTTTTTCTGTGGTTATTCCTATTCTTGTTTTTGGACATGTCGTTGGTTTTTGAGTGCGTGGGGCTCAATAACACCATTTGGAAGTCTTTTCACCTTGTATACTGCTGTTCACATCGTGGATAAATCTTTTTAGTTTAATTTTATTTTCTGGAATTTTGCTTTTGATTGTTTAGTTTTTTATGCTTTTTCCCCCTTAACATACTTGTAAGGCTGCAAATGACGAAGAGTAGCAATGCATTCTTTGAACAGCTTTTTGAACCTCAGGGGAGAGGGGACTACTATTGGAGCAAGAGCCCACAACCCCATGAAATGCGTCGGAAATTCATGTTGAAGAAGTATGGGAGGCAGATCAAGGAGCTTTACGGACCTGATCCTTGGATCTGGAGGCTTATGACGCCATTTATTTTTCTTCAGCTTTATCTTGGTATACGAGCGAGTGAAATGAGCTGGCCAATGTACTTATTTTTGGCTTATTTTGTGGGAGGAACAATATCCCATAGCACGTTTTTGGCTATCCATGAGGCAACTCACAATCTTGCATTTAAGACGCGCGAATATAACGACTATTACGCCATTTTTCTTAACCTTATTGTACCTATACCTTATGCAATGATGTTCAAGAGTTATCACGCGGAGCATCATCGCTATCTTGGTTGGGAACTTGTTGATGCGGATGTACCTACCTTGTTGGAAGCCAAACTTCTATCCAGTTACGTGGGAAAGTTTTTATTCTTAACCTTTCAGGTTTTCTTTTATGCTCTCCGACCGTGCATTATTCGAAAGATTGAACTTGAAAAGAGACATTTTATCAATTATATTGTACAGATTGTATTTGATATAATAGTGTACAAATTTTTTGGTCCGGGTCCACTCATGTATTACCTTTTTTCTACTTTTTTGGGTACGAGCTGGCATCCGACAGCTGGGCACTTTATTTCAGAGCATTATATATTCAGGGGAGAGGGCAGACAAGAAACATTTTCATACTATGGGCCTTTAAACTGGCTAACCTGGATGGCAGGGTATCATGTTGAACACCACGACTTTCCTAATATCCCATGGACTCGTATTTCTAGGCTTCATAAGATTGCCCCTGAGTTTTATGATGACTTATTTGTCACTGAGTCCTGGCCAGGTGCGCTTTATGATTTCTTGGTTGATACGAATGTGAGTCAGTGTTCTCGTGTTCTGCGTGAGAAAGGAGCTTTTCAGCGTGCAAACTTACTTCCCAACGTGACAGAAGACGCATCTGTGGGATAGAACAACCGGGTTGGTAAATGCCCCACGGTGAAGCTGAGCGATTGTCCAACAGAAACAGCATCAATAAAGCTTTTGGTTTATATATAAAAAAGAAGTTAGGAAAAAGAAAAAGAATAGATAACGAAAAAGATATGTGGTTTCAAAGTTGTTGAATTTGACAACAATTGTTATTAATTGAAATACTTATCCGTTCACCAGGTAAATATTGAAAAACAATGGCATAATGAAGCCAATAATTAATAAGTGCATAATGGACGTGAAAAATGCTGCAGAAGCAAGGAAATTTTTTTTTTTTAATTCTATGTTTTTTTTTTCCATAGTGGGGAAAGGGGAAATGGGAAATATTTTGCTAACAACTTGAGTTTTTTTTTTTTTAAATGTGCGGAGTTGTTTTCATTTTGATCCTTAAAAGTGAGCTGTAATTGAAGTGGAGTAAGAATAACGAAATCAGACACACGCAAAAACTCAAGGGAGAAAGGATTAACTGGCCTTTTTAGCGGTTTTCCCCCTCGATGGGCTTTTTGAAAATTTTGTGCCTTTTTTCAGTTCTATATATATATTTGCTTAAAAAAGAGGCAAGGGAAATTTTCCTAGATGAAGCGATTTGCCAGTATTTCTTTGGTGGCAGTTTCTACTTGTCGCCATTTCTTTGGTAAGGGATGGGACAATGCCTCCTTGGATACCATCTACAGTTGTATGCTTCGGAAACCGGAAGTTAATGATCGAGTCCGGAGTCAATATGCATCTACCATGGATCCTCGTGATGCGGACGTTCTTCGTCGTCTTGGAGAGGTTGCAAAGGAGAATAAGACCTTTATTCGGGTATTTCTTCCGCCTCACTTGGGCGATCCTCATCGTCTCTTGAAGTGCTACAGCCTTATGGCTTATCCAATTCTTGACGATAAGGGTGGACAGTTAAAAGTGGAAATGGATGGGCACCATCTTGATGCCTTCGCGGATCCTGATGATGACTATGCCAAGGTGGTTATCCCTCATATTGAACTTGTGGAGTACCTAGCAAAGTCCCTTTTGGAAACAATGAAATGGGAGGCCACCCCAAGAGGTGCTGCCTCGCTCCTTGAATCGCTTTACCGTGGGGCCGATATACCAGATCATGTGTTTCAGACACCCGCAGTCATTGAGCGCATTGACGAGTTTAAGGATGGCAACAAAGTCACTCAGTAGAATCCTGGAAAAATATTTGTTGTTAGTATTGTAATTATTGTTTTTGCTAGGTTTGGGGGTTGGTCTGGGAGGTATTATTAGTAGAGGAGTGCAGGATTCTTTTTTGACTGTTTGCCGTTTTTCTCAGGGGGTTGTAGGAATTTGTTTTTTTTTCTTCAAAGGAAAAAACAACAACAAAAAAACGATTGTATTTACTTTTTTGGATTGTGATTACAATAATTATGATATTGAATGGCAAATATAAATTTTTTTAACTTTTTTTCCTTTCTTTTCCCTACCCTTTTCTTTAGCATATACATAGGTCTTTTGATCTATGGGTCGGTTGACTATCTTTTTTTTTTTAAATTGGAAATTAGGTGCGTCCCAGCATTAAATTTGAATTTTGTACCCTGAAGCATCGTGAGTTCGGATGGATAGAATTCTAATTATACAAATGCTTCATAATAAGGCTATGGAGCAAAGGATAAGAACCGAATTTAACGTCTTTTTTGCCGAAGAAGCGGGATTTCGTGAGCTTATTGGTTTGGAACAGGAGTTTAAATGGGATGAGATTATCAATTGGGCTGAGATAGAAGCATATCAAGTGAAACTAGCTTTTATTGATCAGGAAAAACTAAACCATTTTTGCTCCAATGTAATGAGCTCTTTTGGTATTGAAAAACTAGTAGAAAAGGAAATGGCGTTGCATTCTTCAATAATGGCTCTTCAAAAACGACTGAATCGAGCCGAGGGCTGGTTGAAGGTCTCCAATTCCGGATCTGGTGAAGTTGTTCAAGAGAAGGTGCGGAGCTGGAATGATGAGAAAGAGGCTCTTGAACTCCAGATGGAACAATTACGCATTCGAATAAAAAGGCTGAATGAGGGACCTGATGCTGTGGCGCCAACCTCGTTACAGAGAAGCTGGGAGATGGATCTAAACAAAAGCCGGGCTGAAAAACCTACAGAGGGCATTCATATATCCCATTTAACAGAAAGGACGAAAGAAGCTCTTTCCAGGGTTCGGGATCTGCTCTTGTGACACATATAAGATCTCCTGGCAAGTGAAGAATAGATAAAACCACAGAACTCATTTTTTTTTTTTTTTTGCTTTTTCTGATCTATGGGCTTAAAGAAGCTGCTGTAGGAGGCCTTAATATTATTGAAAAATGGCGGCTTAAAGAACCAAGGGTGATGAAGGAAAAAGCTCACCCAGTTTATATATATATATATATATATATATATCACAGTGTCCTGGATCGAGACCCTCTGTTCTTATCTTTGATGGACTATGTATATATTCTTATTATTTTCATTTGTCCTAGTTGTGTTTGTTTTTTCGTATGGTTTTAACAATGAAATCATGAGGCTCCCAATTTCTTTTTTTGGGGGGGCTATGTTGGCATTTCTGGGCTTGGTTGTTTTAATTACAAAACTAATGGTTATTGTTTTCTGTAACCTAAACTACTGTGGTTTTTATTTATTTATTTATTTAATTTTTTTTTGTGAAAACAAAACAAAAACAATTTTTTATTTTTATTTTTTACATACGGCCTTGTGTGCGTGTGAGTTATTTAAAAGAATTTCATCAATGAGATGGTAGCCTTAGAACCGAGCCCACAATATGTCCAGCTTCGATGGCGGTTGGAAGTTCCGCTTGGTTGCCGCCGCGCGTTGGGAACTGCTGGTTTGCCACTGTACACCTTGTCACTGACAAAAATTAATCCCATTAGTGGAGCCATACAAACATCATGGTTTATCTGTAGTTATGCGGATCTGTTGAATATAAAAATCAGCGTCGAGGCTGCTCTTGCAGCTCTTACTTCTCCCCGGTACTGTCGCTTTTCAAATTTAATAAAGTAGACGAGATTATGCATTGGAAGGGGAGCCTTAAGAAAAATATTTGCTTCTAGTCCCCACGCCTTTTTACAGCACAAACGAAAAAGAAGGGGGAGAGTGTGTACATGTGTATGGGTTTCTCTTTAATTATTGGGTTGTATTTTTTTTCCTTTTTTTTAATTTTTCAGCTTTTTTTTCAATAATATTTATTTATCTTTTTATTTATTTATTTATTTATTTATTTATTTATTTATTATTATTAATATTATTTTTTACAGGGCTGAGGGTGGCGAAGACGAGAGGAAGTCAAAGAGAACCGCGATGGAGCGGGAAGTGGCCAATTCCAAGGGAAAAGTGAAGAACGGATCAAGAGGAAGAAAAAAAGATAGATCAAGAAGAAAATCAAGAAGCGCATCAAGGAGGAGATCAAGAAGCGCATCAAGGTCGAGATCTAGAAGCGCATCAATGTCGAGATCAAGAAGCGCATCAAGAAGATCAAGAAGCGCATCAAGGAGAAGATCAAGAAGCGCATCAAGGAGAAGATCAAGAAGCGCATCAAGGAGAAGATCGCGTTCCCTTTCTAGTAGAGGGCGAAGCACAGAGAAGTCTGGAGGAAATTCCGCGGCCGAATTGAGACGAAATTTGGACAAATCAGCGGATAAATTTCCGCTTCGACTACTGGTGGAAGGGGAGTCCTGTCTCATTGATCCCCACATTTCTGAGATGGAGATTACACTTTACAGAGCAGTACCCGAAGAGGGTAATTTGCCTCTTTTTTTTGATACAACCGCGTGTCTTTTTAGTGATCATGGCGGTCAGACTGATTATGTGGGCGTGGGACGCGAGACGACGAACAACAAGGGCCTTTCCCATATTCCTCATGCGGTACTCAAGTTTGAGGCAGATTCTGTAGGGTCCAGAAATTTTTTAGAACCTGCTGGGGGACCTAGTGTAATAGCCGGTGACGGTGTTAGTGTGAACTTGAAAAGACTGGTAATGTGGGGTGGATTTTCGTTGTGTGCTACGCTTTTTACTAAAAATACGAGTCTTACTGAAGTGACCGATGCGTATTATGCAGTGAAGGTGCCTAAAGCCCAGATACCCTTGGCGGTTGTTCCCGTGACACCGACTAGTTCTCATAATTCATGTATCGCATTAATGGTGCGGAAGATGAAGGGAAATACCAAAGCCGTTTGGGAGCTTGTCCGAATTGGTGAATTATGTGCCCAACAGGATGTCAAGGGAGTTTTGGTTGCCTTACAGAATCGGGGTCTGGTGTGTCCTGCCGACTATCGTTTGCTTTCCTATCAAGGGTTGGATTACAGCTCTGAGGGTTGTGATGAAGAGAGTTTCGCATTCGACGATGATGACGAGGACGACGATGAGGGTGATAATGCCGTGGATAATTCCATAGTTGATGAGAACGCAAGGTTTGAAAACCTGCTAGCGAACGTGCCACGTGTGGCACGTGAGGGGAGGCGTCAGTACAGCGTTGGGCGTTCCATATTAAATACCGTTTTGGATACGGCTGACGGCTCAGATGACGATGAGGTAATGAGGGATGCTCTTCGAGCAGTTGTCCCGCGTTATACTAGTCTCCGCCCTGTTCGTTATGAGGATAAGACATACAATGTGGGTTCCCGCGATGAGGTGCTTGCGTCGCACTATGTGAGCCATCGAGAAGAATATGGTTTGCATAATGCCGAATCCCAATCGGGGAAGGGGTTTTATTTGCCCCCCATATTCTCGCCCTCATCAGGAAAATTGAGTCGGTTATCATTTGGCAGAACTGGGTTTGTGAGGCCAAGCGCACCGAACGAGCTTTTGGCAACGATTCCGTCTGCACTTTCTCGCAGGAGCGGAACCGGGAGGCGTGGCGGGCGTTCTTCTGTGGGCTTACCCAAGCTCTCTGTGCTCCGCGGCCGCTCCAAGTCTCGTCGGGGTCGCAAGGGCAAGAAAAAGGGTCGGCGCAGCCGCAGCAAAAAGTCTCGTTCTCGTCGCTCTGGTTCCAAACGTCGGAAACGTCTTGGAAGCCGAGTGCGGTCAAGTTCGTCCAGTCGACGAAGTTCGCGGAGGGGGAACTTCAAAAAGAGCTCGGCGGCCGTCGATCCCCAGAATGGAAACGGGGAAGAGGAATGATGACTCTACGGAACTCGTTATTCATTTTTCCCGAAGAGAATTAAGAACGGTTCCTGTGTTCATGTAACAATTACAAGAGTTGTATGTATTTTGGAAGTTTTCCCCTTGTTTTGGGATGTGTATTGTTTCCATCTATTTTACCAACAACGAGAATTTTAGAACCGTACACACAAACAAAAAACAACAACAAAATGTTCCTAAAGGGGCAATGAAAAGTAAACGGATTACCAGTGCTGCTGCTTCTTTTTCTTTTGTTGTGCCCGTGTCCCTATTTGTTTGTATCTTATGGGGTTTGAATGAGTCGAGTCTCGAGCGATTTTATTTGGACTTGTTGAGAGGATGGAAATATGATGTACAGTTTTTTTTTTCTTTCTCAAGAGATGTCATTACGATCTAAGAGGGAAATTGATAACAAACTTGGAGGGGAAAGAAACCTACGGGTTTTTTGGTTCTCTTGATCTTTTTTTTCTCCCTTTTTTTTTCCTTTTTGCATTGTGTGGGACTATTCTCTCCTATGTTTAACCACATTACTTTTTGGGTTCTGTTATAAGTTGGCTAGTTTGAAATGCTGCCACATCCCATTCTTGCTACTGAAGATGACAGAGATTATATTGAACGTAGTATCCTTTCTATGCAAGAGTATGTTGAGAATTTCTTTGCACTGTTGGAGCTAGTGTATTTGGAAAGTAAGAGTGAACAAACCCCACGCGCGCACGCCCTGTTCCACTCCATACAATCTACACTAAAGGTGCTTGGGACTGTGCCTTCGTCCTCTTACCGAAAAAATGATTCCAAATTAACAGTTGACGAAGAGCTTCCCAAAAGTCTTGAACGGATGAGACGCTTGTTTTTTGACGTTGTTACAGTTGGGCCGGAGTCTCTGGTGTGGAAGAAGCCTGTGACGCGATTGGCGCAGGAAGCTGCACAACACGCAAAACACATACAAATTAAGTTTCCCTCATCATCCACCTTGGTAAGAAAAGGGGTCTCGCGTAATTCTTTTTGTTTTCTACTGCTCATTCTTATCTTTGTCAGCGCCCTTATACTGGCTCTCGTCACAATGGTCGTCATTCCTTTTATTGGGCCTTCACCTTCTGTTGCGGCAGCTGTGGGAACCCTTTCAGCCGTATTCTTGGTTGGTTCCGGTTCTTGCATTATTTTTTGCTTTGTAATGGCAGTACGAGCCTTGCAAGAACTCTTTGATCGGTTGCTTGGGGAACGTATGCACGCTAACTTGATGTATCAGCCGTCATCTGGACTGTCTGATGAAGCATCACCGTGCAACACGACGACAAACCAATTACGAGTAAAGCGTGGTCGCGACACAAGAAGAGGATACTACGCCATCCCCTATGGTGATTGTGTAGGATACATTGAGGGGAAACATGTGGACGCACATGTGGTGATGATTGGATTTGATAGCAATTACCTTATTACTCGATGGAACATGGCGGCAGAAGTGATGACAGGTTTTCTTGAAGGCGGCTGTATCGGAAAACCTCTGTCAGATCTTCTGATTACACCAAGTGGTGATGTTCCACACGATCTTTCAACACTGCAGGCGTCCAAAGGGGACGTGCTAAAGGTCAAACTACGTGCCTTTGCTACGGCGCCAGTGACACTTTGTACAATTGCTGCTCCCATTTTAAACCTTTCTGGGAAAACAATTGGAAGTATTTTGATTTGCGCAAACGCGAAGGATAACTTGGGAGTGTTTCGTTCTTACATTCGTGACTACCTTACTTCAGAAGTGAGCGTTTCCCTCTCCGAATTGGTTGAGAAGAATGCAGTGGACCCACAAGGGAAAGCTGCAATATCTTCTCTGCAGTCGTTTCTTACATGCGCTCTAGATAAACAGGTGCAGGAAATGGCTCGAGAGATGCTTACCGAGTGGGAATGGACTACGGCAGAACAATTACTTGCACAAGCTCTTCGATCTTTTACGGTGCGTCACGAAAAACAGATAGATTCTATGTTTCCTGCTACTTTATGCTTGCATCCAAACGTGCCTAAGGCAATTTCTACTCTGCTGGACACGATAGGGGTTTCGTGTATGGTAAAATTAGAGGTAATGAGCCAAACTGTAAACGTCTTTGCTTTAGCTGTGACGATTACTCCCCATTGTGAGGAGAATGAACTGTGTTTAAATGAGGAAGAGCTGCAAGATGCCATTATGCCTCTCATACGCAGCATTTGTGGAAATATGTGCAAAGATGGCAAGGATATTAATCTTCGCTTTCCATGCCAAGTTACAGCTTTCTTGGAAGATGGGGAAGATGCCTTTAAGGCCATTGAAAAACGCGGTGAGCAGTCTATCATTGATCAAACACGTGCCATTGTCAACTGTACAGTTAATGTGCTGGCGCTCATTACCGATCTAGTGGATCAACACAATCTTTCTATGATTCTTCTTAAAACCATGTTTGTCTCCTTGACTACTGTGCGTCAACGAGACGATTTGGAAAGGCGTTTGAAGGCGGCTCCAAATGACGTGGACGTCATTATTTGCGATCGTGGATGGCTTAATTCAGCACGTGACTTGATTATCTCTTCTGATCATTCGGCCATTGTTGTTCCAATGGCTGATCAGGGTGTGTTCTTTGCCCCAGAAGAGTTCCAGTACGTTATCCGCTCCCCTATTTCTGGTAATGAGGTACGGAAGGTTCTCATGGATATAGGGACAGCTGTATCATTAAGAAAGAACGCAGCCACTGCACGGGAAGAGCGGGAACGTATTTTGACACTTAGACAAGATTCTCCATGGACGAAAGGAAAATTGCTTGGTCGTGGTTCCTTTGGTGCAGTGTATGAAGCCATGAGCGATTTAACTGGAGGCAAAATGGCAGTGAAAATGTTTTATTTTTCTGCCGATTGTGATGAATCCATTAATAAGTTACTCAATGAGATCAGGATTATGTGTAGTTTGAATCACCCAAACATTGTGCATTATTTTCACTGTGAGCGTAAGGAGAATAATATTAATCTATTTATGGAACTTTGTGATGCCTCGTTAGGTGAAATCATTATTGGAAGGAAACCAGTCCCACCTACTCTCACAGTGGTCCAGATTCTTCGTCAGGTTTTGACAGCACTTACATATTTGCACACTCGGGGTGTGGCGCATCGAGATGTGAAGCCGCAAAATATTTTGTTAAAGGGCGATACTATCAAGATTACAGACTTTGGTACAGCAAGAGAGGGTAAAGCGAGTAAGGATGTGCAGGGCACACTCCGCTACATGGCTCCAGAAGTCTACAGGGGCGAGGCTCATTCTAGTCCATGTGACATCTGGTCAGTTGGTTGCCTGGCATGTGAGCTCTTTGCCTGTCCACCCAAGTTTATGGATAATTCTTTGATCTTAGCAGAAATGACGTCTGCTGTCCCTTATTTGGAGAATGTTACAAGCAGTGTGACACTCAATGACTTTTTGCGAAAATGCTTTCAGGATGACCCAGAAAAGCGCCCAACCGCAGCAGATCTCCTGTTGCATTCGATCTTCTCACCAGAATTTAGTTATGAGGTGGAGAGTCTTCTCACAGTGTTTAAGAAGAAGTTGATGAGAAACTATAGCTTTTCCATCACTTCTCAGAAATAGTAGACGAGCAGCATCCGTCATCCGTTGCTTTTTTTTTCCTGTCTTTGATTACTTTGTCTTTTTTACTCATCCACCCACTTCTTTTTTAGAAGCATTAGGAAGGAAAATGTAAACGCATGGGGCGGAGTAGATGATGATGAAGATTCTTGTGAAAGCCCCCTGTTTACGTTATCCACTAATGAATTGGCTTTTTTTTTCTTTTTGCGCGGGCACAGTGGGGGAAGGGGGTCTGGTGATTGCAGGGGGACCCTAAATAAAAAGACTGCCACTTCCTCAGTTCACAAAGAGCTCAATCAACATCACACGAGCTTTTCTAATGGAGTTGTTAGTTTGTGGCGTATGACTGTTGGACAAATCTCATTCAAATCGGGATTTCGGGTAGAAATGAAGCAAGCCATGGGTTTCCTTGCCTTTTTTTTTTTTTTCTCATCTCTTTTTATCATTGGCCCGCTGGCTAAAAAGGTAGAGGTATGCATTGATTGTACCACAGTTTGTTTTCTATTTTGTTTCTTTGAGTGTGCGTGTGTGTCTCTCTCTCTTTCTGCAGGAAGTCCCCGGTAGACCGTGTAGGAGGAGCGACGAATTGTGAGACGCATGCGCCACGTCTTTGCCAGTTTTTCGTGCAAAAATCACGGGGAGAAAGCCACCCTTTGAGTTTGACACTCGATAAAGTGGTCTTCTCTCACCCTGATATGAATGGGTAATATCTTTCATGTTTGGTGGAACAGAACGGGCATCTGGACTTCCTTCAGTGTGTGGTTGAGTGCTTTGGTCCTGAAGCGATGTTGGGAAGGAGCACGACATGGCAGAATCCCTGGCTCAGCCGGCCACCTCAACGTGGTGCCAGGGACTAGTACTCTTTGCTAGAGAGGAAGCTAAGCGCCTGCTGCCCATCCGCTGCACGCGGAGAGGCAGTAGGCGCCGCTCAAACGGGTCGGAAGGGCACCAGATGGAGCCATGTACATGGCTGCCCGCGGAGCGGTATTTCTATCCGCTGCTGAATTCCATCGGCGCTTATCAGCGCTATACATACTGTTTGCGTGCCGTATGTGACGCGCAACGACAAAAGCTACTGCTAAGCGGAGACATTGAGCAGAACCCAGGCCCCATAGCAGCACTCCAGATGACCGTTCCCTCACGCCGTCAAAACTCGCAACATTAATGGCGCAAGGAGCAGACATAATAGCCATCCAGGAGACTCGGAAGTCGTCGGAGCAGATCGCCAGCATGCACACTGGAGATTATGTGCTCCATGCACAGTCGCGCATCGGCAAGGGAGGCGGTGTGGCGGTGCTGGTGCGGAAAACTCTCCGTTCCAAGCGTATACCCCTCACCATCCCCCAGCATGACACCAGCCTTGAAGTGGTGGTGGTCCAGCTTGCTCTGGACCAGAACCGTGATTTTATCGTAGCGAGTGCCTGTATGAGACCACCACCGCAAGTAACGCAATCCTTCAGGCGGTTAGTAAACTGCCTTCCAGCCTCGTCGCTCCTGCTGTGTGGGGATTTCAACATGCATCACCCACAGTGGGAGCCATTCTTGGAGTCTTCTCCAAGCGAGGTTGCTGCAGAATTTTTAGAACTGCGCACGGATGCGGGACTCACCTTGGTTAACACCCCTGGTGAGATCACGTATGCCCGTGGCACAAGAGAACGATCCTGTATCGATCTGACATGGTCAAAGCATTTGACTGTGTCAGATTGGTCAGCTTCTGTGTCGCCGCTTAGTGATCATTATATGCTAACATTCACGCTGCATCAGGCATTTATGGATACTATACCTTCGGCACCCCCTTCGGCACCTAGGGCATTCTACAGTTGGGGGAAGTGTAAATGGGATTTATTCGTCAAGAAATTCGACGCACAGCTTCCGGCATATGACTATAAAAAGCAGTCCACCGGCATTAAAGCTTTTACGAGAGCGCTTATAACTTCGTATCGACGACATTGCCCCCGCGGCATGCACAAAGATGATCCCAAGCTCCGGGGTGACACCCTTGCGAAAGCAGAGCGGATTGCTACCGACAGCAAGGCCCGCTGTCTGCAGTTACCGACGCCCGACCGTGAAGCAGAGACGCAACGGACAAGGAGCCAATTCTTCCTCCTACTCCGAGAGCGCTTGCGCAGCAAATATCGGCGTCGCATCAGAAAGTTAAACCCAGGCAAACCACTCGCCTAAAAATACGATTCCGGACGTAAAAAGACATCAATTCCATCTCCCACAACGGCGTTGATGTACGATGGCCGCAAGAATAATTTCAGGACAGCAAGGAGAGCAGCGGATGCACTCAATCTTGGATTCCTCCCCACCTCGCAAGGCGATTGGGTTTTCCAACGGGAAATAACGGGGAAAACTGGTCTTTGTGTATTTCTTCTCCACCCCCTTCTTAGGCCGCAGAACAACAACGAGTCGGCCGCCTCATCTTCGATAGGTTCCTTCTCTCCCCTCTCTCTGGCTGCCTCTTTTAATCAAGCGGAACTGCGTGCAGCGCTGCGTAGCACACCGTACGGCAAGGCCTCGGACCGGACGAAGTCTACAGCGAGGCGCTACGACATCTTTCGACGAAGTGTCTCCGATTCCCTCTCCGCCGCATCAACCACAGCCGGACAGCCGGCACGATTCCGGTCCAGTGGCGACGAGCCACCATCGTCCCAGTCCTGAAACCCGGTCATTCGCCGGCGCTAATGGAGTCATATCGACCAATCAGCCTTCCTTCCATCGTGGGTAAGGTTGCTGAAAAAATGGCATTGAGGAGACTGCTTTGGCTGTGGACGCCTCGTCCGCACCAGTATGCGTGTCGTAGTATGCGTACCACGACGATGCAGCTGGCACACCTGATACACGAAGTGGAGCATAATAGAAATCATTATTTCCAAGTGAACCTTCCCAAGAAGAGCGGTATTGGTAATCAACTCCACTACAGACCCCATCGGACTCTGCTGGTGTTGGTTGATTTCAGCAAGGCTTTTGACTCCATAGATCATCGAGTCCTCAGTCGCTTGCTGGCTAATATTCCGGGGGTGAATTGTAGAAGGTGGCTTAGAAACTTTCTATGTGGTCGCTACGCGAAGACACGAGTTGGTAACAGAAACAGTGATCGGCGTCCCACGCTGCGAGGAGCTCCTCAGGGGTCCGTACTGGGACCATATTTGTTCTCCCTTTACGTACACCCACTTCTCAATCTGCTGAACAGCTTTGCGGGTGTCACAGCAGACATGTATGCGGACGACCTCTCCATTGTAATCAACGGCCACTCTCGGGAAGACACCATTCCTGCAGTCAACACGATCCTTGAAAAACTGCACGCGCGGGGTCAGTAAAATGGCCTGGCCATCAACCCGTCAAAGTGTGAAGCCGCTTGGTTCACATTCTCCACGCACACGGAGTCAAAATATGATCGTGAAGGAAAGTGGCCCCTGGAAGTGGCTAGATGTAAAATTCCAGTCATGACCATGGGGGCATCGCGAACTACGAAGCTTCTTGGCATGGACCTCGATCCACGACTGACGGCAAATGTGGCGGCCTCCAAGCAGTGCGCTGCCACTTCGCAACGGATATCGCAGCTACGCCGCATAGCGCATAAAGGGGCGGGACCATCTCCACATGACCCACGCACGTTCATCATCGGATACGGCGCATCCAAATTACGCTATGGCAGTGAGCTCATATGGGCAGTAGCGACGGATTCAGCAAAGAATGAGATGCAAAAGACGTACGCAACCCTGGCGCGCATTGTCAGCGGAGTTCCGAGCACTGTCGACCCGGAATCCGCGCTTCTAGAGGCTAATATGCCGCCGCTCCATGTTGTCCGCCTGCGCGCGGCTCTCCATGTTTGAGAACACACGCGCATGTCAGATGGACTGGATGCGGAGACCTCCGCCTGAGCCACCGCCTCGCGCAGGTTTCCGCATCTCGCCATTATCTCGGGACGAGCTATATGCCTTTGTAGACGCATACACAAAGGAATATGGCATCACTCAGAGCTCACCACGCGAAGAGCGGTTCTTTTGCAGCTCCATTCCTCCCTGGTTTGCGGCCTCCGCTCACCGGGTCACCATTGGCGTGGAACTTCCGATAGATCCCTCAATAACTGGCGGGGAAGAGCTGATAAGGGAAAAGCGCAGAGTCAGCGAAGAGGCTCTAGCGCTGCACAGCCATCGTTCGTGGATACTCGCAACGGATGGCGGTGTCGACGTTCCCAAGTCAGCCGGGGTTGGAATACTGCTTGCATCCCTCAATTCATCGGAGATAATAGAAAAAGCCAGTATAAACTGCGACACACGCCCATGCAGCTACAGGACGGAATCCCGTGTGCTGCTTCTAGCCCTAGAGAAGCTGATTATCCCTCGTATCCAGCACAGGCATAAAACCCCGCTTGTGGTTACAGACAGTCAGTCTCTTCTAGCGGCTCTAAACAAGGGCCCGCTCAGTCAGACAGACTGGACGGAGGGTCAGATCTGGCAGCGTCTCTTGACACTGACGTGTGCTGGCTGGTCTGTGCACCTGCAGTTTTGTTACGGACATTGTGGAATACATGCTAACGAGCTTGCAGATCAGTATGCGACGCAGACTATGGCAACTGGACAATACACGGGGCACGGAATCGCACCTTTATGGCATACGGATCTGCTGACATGTTTTGCTACCCTGCTCACCAATAAGTGGCGTAGTACCATTCGTCAAGACACTCATCGCTACTTGTTTTGCGGCACAAGGCCATCAGATCTCAGCGGTAAGGACCTGATCACTCAGGAAGTTCTTCACCGTCAAGAACTGGTTCGCCTCGCTAGGGCAAGGTGCGGCGAATCTGAGCTTTGGGGCCGACTATACTGGGCTGTGAGAGATTGCACGAACCAATGCCGTTTCTGCAACATCTCACCGGAACAGTCTGCATATATGCACTCTAACAATGATCCAACTGCACCGGGGACGGACGCTGTTCCCCCGTCGGCAAGGGAGGAAGACGTCTCTCCAGTAAGGAGACGGACCGTCACACGCCGTCGGAAGGAGAAATGTCCGTACTGCGATTCTATATTGACGGGATTCTCGAATCTCGTCAGTCACTGTCGGTCATTTCACCCGGAACATCCTCCACCGCTTCCCGAGCTCAAATGTGATTTCTGTGACATGGTTTTCCCCACACGGAGAAGCACCGCACAGCACAGAAGTCGCTGCGCACACAACCCAGACGCCACTCGACATCGAAACAGCAGTGCCAGGAGGCGATCTCTGCTGCCGCAGGATCAGCCAGCTTCCGCAAGCACGCCAATTGGCCCGCAGGAAACCTTGTACCATCTGCTTCTAGAATGTCTAGACACCTTGGCTGTGCGCCAACGGCTGGGCATTGAACAGGACCTTCGCCACGGAAAGTTCTCTCAATGGCAGTTGCTTTATAGCAGGAAACTTTTGTCGCTGCTCGACCACCTCTTCGGCACTCAGACGGCATTGTATAGCTAGACGCGCTGGTAAGAGTAGAAAAAAAAAAAAAAAAAAAAAAAAAACATGGCAGAATGAAATGACTGGATCTGCATGGTATCGCGTTTGTAAAAGGGCGGAAGCCATTTTTGTTGTGGCTGGAGGGCCCCAAAGTATACCACTTTGTAAGCAATAAATATATCCAATCCTAAAAAAGTGCACCGTGTCACAAGAGTGGCAATCCGAATATATATATATATATATATTTGGAGCAAAAATTGCGGAATTGGCCAACCCACTGCTTTCAATTCATTTAACTCTTCTCGCTCCCGTCTTGTTTGATTCCTTTGGATAATTTGAGGATTCGGCCAGCAGCCCAGGCGAATAGCTCTTTTCGCAGGATTTTGCTTTAGCGACCTATCCACTTTAGGTCAAGGTATACTATTATTATTATTATTATTATTATTATTATTATTATTTTTGTATTATGCAGCACAGAGGCTGGATGCGGTTTTACTTTTATTTTTTGCTTTAATTGTATGTATCTATGTATTTGTGGATTTTACCACGTCAAGAAACATGCACCGCTGGTTGACTCCCAATTCCTCTCTTCCCCTCGTAATACATATATTTTTTTTCTTTGTATCTTTTGCTTTGCGAAGCTACCGAGAGGAGGGGAAGGTTCCGCTTGCTCATCGTTGCAGTGAATAGAAGGAAAAGCAGAATAAGAGAAACAACAGCAAAAAGAAGAACAGGTAAAAAAGGGAGAAAAGGTTGGGAAGAGTTTTTTTTGGATGCCTTCACCGCACTCCCTGAATTCCGTGCAGGTCTTCTTGGGCAACTTACCAGTGGACTCTGTGCGAGAGGATCTGGAAGTAGAGGATGTGCCGCAAAATGATGAGGGACTGCGGCTTATGGCTGCCGATGCAAACTGGAGTGGCGTACTGCTGTTGGCAGAACGGTTAGGCGCTGAGGCTGATGCCGACACGATTCAAGGATTGGCATGTAAATTGCGGTATACTCTTGTGCAGGTGACAGCATATTTTAGTATGCAACGATATGCGGCAGCGAAGAAGTTGGTGGATGCTGTGGGGGATCTCAACAGTGATCGCTTCACCGACCCGGTGACTAGGGAGTCGATAGTGCCCTTTTCCCTTCGCTTTATTAGCGCACTCCTACCCAGTTACTGCGGCAGCGCAGTGGAAACGCAGTGCCGTCTGTACGTCTTGCTTGAAGAGTGCCAAAAACATGCGGGCGTGGCGGTATCACCTTTACGGAAGACCCGAGTCAAACGAATTCAGCGGGCTCTTGTTGTAAGTTACTATCAGACAGAAAAGTACGCTGACGCGATACGACTTTTTGAGGAGATGATAGCCGCGGAGCGGTATGATGATGATGATTATGAGGGTGCGGACTTTAGGGTTTTAAAACAGATGCTACAACTGCAGCAGCTAGCGACATTATCTTTACACTGTGGAAACATTTTCCTTGCCGAGGATGTCTTTCGGGCTATTGAGGGCCTCAGCACCGCAGACGAGTCGGATGACGTCCAGAACTTCCATCGGTTTCTGATCACGATCAATCGTGCTCTTTGGTTGACGTTTAACGATAGAGCGGGCGAGGCATCACAAATTTTTCGTGAAGTGGCACGAGGCACGAGTGAGTTCTGCCGCAGTCCAAACACTGCAGAAAAGTCATCTTCCGTTGTGCCCACGGTATCTTCCCAACGGCAAACTAGTACTGCCCCTTTATCTGCTGCCAAGACGCAGTCGGCTCTCTGCCAAAAGGCGTTTCATCAGCTATGGGTAAGTGCAGCGACCTCGCACGTGAGTTGCATCCCTTACGAGGCAACACTTAACAAGAATCCGACCACTCTGATGGCAAGCCTCATTGATACAATGGAGGGCTACTTACGACAGAACCCCGTGGAGCTTTTGCACTCGGATGCGTTTTTAGGGAACAGTGTGCGTCTCTACACTCTGGAGGGTGGTGCACATCGGAAGAAGTTGGATCTATTGGCGGATATGCTTGAAGTATTTCGCTGCGAACGGGGGTGTATACCGTCCCTTGACAACATGGTATGAAGGTGCAGCAATATATATATATGTATATATACTGCGAGTGAATAACTCTTCTGTTTGGTCACTATTTTAAACAATTTGCATACATTTATGCAAAGTGTTTACGTTGCCATCCTCCGTGCGGTGCGTTACTTTCCTTTCCCCCTTTCTCTGAATTATTAATGCGTTCTCTTGTGTTTTTTTGGCGATTAGGTGCCGTTTTTTCCTTCCCCTCTCTGCCTTTTCTTCATCCTGGTCTGATGAGGCAACCGTCGGACACCGAGGAGCCACTAGAGCCGAAAGGGTCCTTTAACAGCGATTGTATATCGGAGCCGGGTAGTGCGCCTTCTGTTTCGGCGGTGGATAAAGGGGCAGAGGCCTTGGATCAGTTACGCCGTGCTCATGCCGCGATGCAGCAGTACATGACAGCCGAGATGGAAGCCTACGCGGAGGATTGGAAATTACTGGGGAACTGCAACGAAGTAATGGAGGGTCGGTGTCAAGAGGTTCGAGCCTCGGCGAAGGATGCCGTGAAAGAGCTGGAAAAGACGGCGGAGTTGATGGAGCATTCGCTTCCTCAGCTTGCTTCCATTGATAAGATTGAGGCGCAGCTAGCGACACTAACGGAGGCAGTGAACAGAATCGACGAATATAGCAAAGCTCTAGCAGATCGTTTTGAATGCACATGAACAATTTCGCACTGTGTGAGAGTTTGATTTTGCATCATGGCTGCATGATGCATATCCATATATCTATATACGTGTATGATTACGGAGTGAATATACATATATATTTATGCTGGCGAGGTTGCTTTTCCTCTTTTATTTCCATTTGATTATTATTATTATTATTATTATTATTATTATTATTATTATTATTATTTCTTCTCTTTTCTTTTTGTTTTGCTTTGTCTTGCCTTCTTCTACGTGTTGCGGCCCGAATATTGGTAAGAGGAAGTTGGCGGGGGCGCAATGGTTTTTAGTAGTGCTGGGGATGCTGAGCAGCCGTTATTTGTCAGGCCATTTAATTGTACGTCATCGCATTGGGCTGCTCCTGTCG
Organism: Trypanosoma cruzi; assembly: GCF_000209065.1. Classification (NCBI taxonomy): domain Eukaryota; phylum Euglenozoa; class Kinetoplastea; order Trypanosomatida; family Trypanosomatidae; genus Trypanosoma; species Trypanosoma cruzi. The sequence continues at coordinate 125,560 of NW_001849491.1, forward strand.
TCGATCCATGCGGGATAGGACATGTCAAGAGTTCTGCGTTATGTATTGAGGAGAGTGTGCGGAAGCGATTTGAACCGTGGGAGTTGGGCCTAATCAAGCATAAGGCGTTGCAGGAGTACAACTTGCTGAAGAACGCTTCTGAGCGGAGAGATTTGGAGCGGGAAGAGTCCATAGCGCGAGAAGAGATAGTGAACGATGCGACATCCCTTTTGGCTGCAGTTATTGAATGGCGTGTAGAAGCAGGGGAGGAGGTGATGAGTGATCGCGCCCTCTCGCGGCTTCTGGAGCGCTTGCGGAAGCGGGCAACCACTCAACAGCGTCAATACGAAATTAATGAGGAGGCCCTTCGCGAGGAGGGTCGCATGGGTTGGAGGCAGGAGGTGGAAGAGAAGGCCCGGTCTAAGCAGCGTGAGGAGGCGATGGCGCGCTGGCGCCGCGAGTGTGAGGACTCGCTATGCGCTGCCACGGCCTTCTTGATGGGGATGGAGAGAAGAGAACGCCGGGATGAAGTGGCCGAGGAGGAAGCGGCATGGGCGGCGCTCTGCACAGAGGAACTCAACGCCCGCGCCGAGGCAGAGAGAATTGCCTACGAAAACTTCATGAACAGTCCAGAGCAGGTGGCGCTGCGGAAGGAGCAGGAGCGAATTGAGGCCGCCGCGCAAGCTGCGGCAGCACGGCAGCTGAAAAGGTTCCTAAGGGAACAGGAACATTTAGTGAAGTCATGTAGACACGCACGTGGGGCGGGCTCTGTTTTTGAGGCATTACCGCCAAGGAATTTGTGCGTTTCCTGCGGCGTAAAATTTGACGAGACGGTTGGGTATTACGTGAGGATGCGGGGTTCTACGCTTGTCCCGCCAGAAACGTGGAGCCCTCCAAAGGATACATCACTGGCTCAACGGAATTCACGCAGCAGCATCGCAAAGCTGCCACCAATTACCCAACGAACCAAGCAGCAAGGTCGTAAATCTCTGACAGGTGCGGCGTTGGATGGATCCACGCGTGTTAGTAGAGTGAGTGCTGTCAAGAGGGCATAGAGCTTTGTTTTCTTGTCGTATTTACTGCGGCAACTCTCCGTTTTTGTTATTGTTTTTCCTCCTGCGAATCTTCTGCGAAGAGAAGGAGAGTTGGAAGAGTGGAAGAAGGGAAATGTGGGGTATGTACACATATGAATTGGTAGAGAAGAATTAAGAGCGTGTCTGGCTTTGCAACGTGCACCGTTTTCTTTTCGTGTTGTGACGCTGGGAGCGTGTCTGACATTTGTTTTCTGAGTGTGAATGAGTAAGTGGGGTGGGATGCTGTCGGGGTTGTTTGAACGACGACAACAGCAAAGACACACAGAGAGAGAGAGAGGATCAAAGATTTGTATATATATGTTTTTGTTGTTGTTTCATGGCGGAAATATTTTTATGCGTGTGTGCTCTTCCGTCTTTCGCTCTTTTTTTTTTTTTTTTTTCTTTTTCTTTATATATCTGTGTGTGTGTTGCATGGAGGGAGCCAACCGGCAGGACCGACAAGAGGGGAGGACCGTCTGAAGCAACAAAAACAAAAAGACGGGGGAGGGCGAAGGAAATAAAAAAAAAAAAAAAGAAAAAGAAATAGAAATGCAGAGCAGAACAGGGGGCCACAACATCAGCAGCATCCAGAAGGATCAGGCGTACCTCCACTCCCACAACGTCCGCGGTATAATCGAGAGGCTCGTCGCTGACGTACTCCGCGATAAACCAGAGAACGCCTGTGAGTACATGGCGCAGTGGGCAGCCAGGCAGAGGGCGGCAGCGGCATCCACGGCAGACACACACCCCACGACGTAAAACTTCGAAAGGGGGAAAAAAATGTCCAGTGTAAATTTGATGGCAAAACATTTTTGAGGTGAAAATAAAAGGGAGGCCAAATATATGTATATATATATATATATACGTAATGTATATTTGGATTATCTGTGCATCATGTGTGTGTCCTTCCGGACGTTTGTTCAGGATCTCACTACATGGCCCACATGCCTGGCGTATTTGAGAGGTGTCTGAGGCGGATCCGGAGCACCTGAAAATAGCCGCAGTCTCGTGAATGGGAGAGAGAGAGGGAGAGAAACGAGACGGGAAAAGGAGGGAGATTAATTTAACAGAGAGTGCGCGTAAAATTGGAATAGACATAGTGCCCCTTACAATACTCTCTGTTTTTGACACATTTTTTAGGATCACATGAACTGCCATGTGATATATGCAATGCCTTACATGGACTCTGGCTATTCATTCTTTGGGTACGTACATGCACCTGATGTTTTTTACTACCCTTTTGTTTGCCTTTGTTTGTTTATGTGTACGTGTGCATGGAAGCGCTCCATGACGAGTGGAAAGTGAGGAAAAAAAAGTACATACGCAGAAGACAAAACAAGTGAGAAAAAACAAACACGAGGATACACGAATATTCTCATGGAAGGTACATCACAGCTTTGCGGACTTTTTGGGGGCGACAGGGAGATTACGACCCGAAGTGGCAGCTGCGCCAGCGGAGATGCGGCCGACTACGGCGACGGCGGTGGTGATGGCGGCAACGGGAGCGATGTGGGCGCTGCTGCCGTTGTGGTCGACTCCGCCGCTTCACCCACACGAAAACAGGCGTCATTAAATTTGTTTGAGCAGAGACACATGGATGATGACAACACAATGACGAAGAGGCATTGCTATTATGATTGCGACCCGGAGAAGACGACAGACCGACCTGCTCTCAGCAACAACATTTGGCCTGAGGTGAAGACTGTCACGGTTATGGTGCCGACGATGTTCACCACCGCCGGGGGACGCCAGATTTGCGTGCGTGAGAAACGACACATCGCCCGTGGGTCGCCGTACTGGCGCCTGTTGTTTGAGTGCCCGCTACACGAGGGGGCCGCGCTGTCGTCTCACACTGACGAGGAGGAGGGACTCAATAAGAAGAAGAAGGACGAGAAGGTTGAAGGGGGAGAGGAGAGCGGGGCGGCAGGGCCGCATCGCGGTTTGTTGCCGGCGTGGCGACGGCGTCCGCGTGAGGCAAACACATATTCCACACCCTCGCTTGCCACGTCCCTTCAGGGACCCCGGTGTCGCTCTTCTCCACTGCCGCCATCAGACGAGCACGGGATAAATGAGGACTGCGGCGACACCAGTTTTACGTTCTCGTACTCTTCCTTCACCAGAGCTGACGGCAGCATGATTTATTTATCTCCAGCTCCAACGTAGCGTTTTGCAGACATGCCTCTTCACACTATTGGGAAATATTAAACAGAGAGATTAGAACCACACGTTGCAGTTAATTAATACACATGGCAGCTGCAATGTGTACGTAAGGTTGTCGAAAAAAAAAATATATTTATATATTTTCCATTTTATTGGCTGGGGAATTATTATTTTTATATTTTTTGTTTTCTTTTACTTTTCTCTCTCAGTGGCAATATATTATTTATAAATATACATATATGGATGCCTTTTTAGCGTGGGGGGGAGGGCCTCCCTGTGGTTCAGTTCTTCACGCTATCCTGCATTTTTACCACCTCTCATATGTTTGTGGTCTTTGCGGCACGTCAATCCCATTTGCCATTTCCCCCCATGAGTACTAATTGCAAAGAGGAATAATAATAAAAAAACAGACAAACAAAGCAAAATAACAAACAGCCTTCCTCGCCCTTCACACAGGAGAAGGGATAGAGAGAGAGAGAGAAAAAAAAAGAGGCAACCCACGTACACGAGGGCAAAGGGGCATCCTTCACAAGTATGGACTATAATCTTGAATACGGCGAGGAGCAGCGAGAGTACCTTGAGCGTGTCGGGATGCGCGAGTATCTCGAGACCTTCGTTGCCGAAGTCGTTCGCCAAAAGCCAAATGACATATACGCCTTTTTGCATGACTGGGCAAGCGCACACTGCCAGAAACAAACGAAAATGACGCCAACAGAAGCCTCCATCAAGATTCAGTGCGCACAACGTCAAAACGTGGCAATAAAAGAGATGCGCAGCCGACAACGCAAGGTAAATGAGCTTTTAGAGCAGGAAGAGACGGAAAGAGCCAGAAAGGTTGAAATGGAGGGATAGTCGCTCGTTGCACAGGATGATTTTGTCTCACCCCGATGTGCATTTAGACCCCCAACTTACGCAGTGCGCGTCTTGCCATTTGTTGGCACAAAAACACCCGAATTGGGGGGGCGAACCTGTTCTCGACTGGGTGCCGTTGCTACTGTCGCACAAGGGAGAGAAAGAAAGAGAAGAGATGATGGGACATCCACACACAAACACAACCCCCCTCGGAAAAACAAACAAACAAACAAACCAAAACAAAACAACAACAACAACAACAACTGAGAACAATTCTTTTGTCAACCGCCAAATTAAAGGTGATTTCAAACAGTACATCTATATATACTTATATATGTAGATAGATATATATTTTCAAATCTTATTTTTATTATTTTAACGTAATGATTGATGCTCCCAGAATTCAAGTACTTTTATAATAAAAGACTGGTCACTTGACTTGATGGACTTCGTACACAAAATTGTCTGTTTCGCTTTTTATCTTTCATATCCGTAGTTAGGACCTTAAAGTGAAAAGCAAAAAGGATTGGACTGCTGTTGCCTGCTGCGAGATTCTGAGATGCGTGAGATTTCTCGTCCGCGAGCACAGAAGAAGAAGCCGGCTGTGGCTGAACAGTGCTGCGTCGGTGCCGACACTGTGCGAGATGGGCGGTTAGGTGCGGCTTCTTCCTCCTCTATTTCTAATTTTCTTCTTGTATTGCGAGCAGTGCTTAGGCGTGGTGCGGGCTCGTGTTCCACGGGGCAATCCGAGGTGCCCGTGCGCTGTGCTCTGCCGCGGTGGTGCCTTCTGGTAGTCCCGGAGATGATAAGTGCCATGTACTGCGCCCTTTCTTCCTCCTTCCCTCCGCTCCTTTGCTGCCTTCTTTGCTGCTGCGTGATGATCTCGCTAACTGAGTGTACCTTTTTCGATGCGCCCTGCGCAGTGAAATGAGTTCTGGCGGTTGGTCCTTCCCGGGGCCTCACTGACGTTCCCCTGCCTCGTGTCTGCAGCGCACGCACCAGCCCCGTGCACACCGCCGTTGCGCGTAAGGGCCTTGTCGTCACGCGAGAGATGGCCTGTTTTTGTGCGAAACGCATTAAAAGCTCTCGACGGGTTCGAAGCCGTTGCCTGCTGCGGGATCCTGAGATGCGTGAGATTTCTCGTCCGCGAGCACAGAAGAAGAAGCCGGCTGTGGCTGAACAGTGCTGCGTCGGTGCCGACACTGTGCGAGACCGGAGGCTATATACGGTGTTTGTTGGTATTAACTTTGCGTATTGATTTTTTAGTGTGGATTTTATGATTACTGGAGGAGCTGCGGGGTATTTTTTTTTCTTTTTCTTGTAGTGTGCTCGTTTTCTGATGGCAAGGTGTGGAAGATGCTTCTGTGCATGAGGGAATTGGTTTGTTTTTTGTTATGTGTACACTTTTTTTCCAGGTCTGTTTCTTTTTCCTTTTTTTTTTTTTTTTTGCTTTGCATGTAGTGTGAAGTGTGATCGCATCTCGTTTTGCATGCAAATGTCCAGTTTTTATTCGTTATCGACGCTACCCCTAATATTGCTGCTGCTGCTGCTTTGTGTGCGCCTCTGTTCGGGCCGTGTGGAACATCGCTGCACGTTCGACAAGAGGACGCGAGATGGTGCTCCTCTGCCTATGGTGCGTGAGCTGCCGCGGAAGGGACAGGGTGCATTCCAGGCATACACCGCCAGTGAGCCGGAGTGGGGACCGTTACGCATCGGATTTTTCACAGAGGATCTGAAGAATAAGTCACGTTACTGCACGGCTGAGGGGGATATGCGTCCAGACTACGAGGGTAACACGGTGAAGTGCGAGAAGAGGCATATCCTTACTGAAGAAAAGAAGGCGCTTCTTATTAATAAGCTCTTACCAGACTCCATTAAGTTACATTCGGATCGTCTCCTTGTTCAAACAACGGAATTATTTGTGTTGCCGTCCTCTCTCGTTGGCGCGTGTAGTTTGTTTTTGATTCCTGATGGTCATTTTACTGAAGGGATTACTGGTGCCGATTTTATCCTTTATGTTGCTGCTGGGCCGACGCATGACGTGAATGTCGCGTGGGGCGTACCGTGTGCTCTCAGGAGTGGTGGTCGACCCGCTGTTGGTGCTCTCAACTTTGGTCCGCAGCACATCTCTTCAAGGCAGGACCTCTCGCGCGCCGTTGCACATGAGATTGCACACGCTCTTGGATTTTCCGTTCAACTCTTTACTGAAAGCAAAATGGTCACCAAGTTGTCCAAAATTCGTGGCAAATCCAACGTCCTCGTAGTGTCTTCCGAAAAGACACGGGAGGTGACGCGGAAACATTTTAACTGCGATAGGGCGCCTGGTATGGAGCTGGAGGATGAGGGTGGTGCGGGGACGGCGCAGTCTCACTGGGAGCGACGGAACGCGAAGGATGAGATAATGGCGGGTGTTGCTGGCATCGGGTACTACTCCGCCATGACGATGGCTGCATTTGAGGATTTGGGGTATTACCGCGCTAATTGGGGCATGGAGGAGGTGATGGGGTGGGGCAGAAACACTGGATGCGATTTTCTGGAAGAGAAATGCGTAAACAATGGTACCACGAAATACCCTGATATGTTCTGCGTCGATGGTTCCTTTCTATTTCAATGCACATCCGATCATTTGGCGCTGGGGGTTTGCGGCTTGTTTGACTTCGGAAAGGATCTGCATCCGGTGTATAGGTACTTTAAATATCCTTCTATGGGCGGCTCACCGAATGAATTGACGGATTACTGTCCTGTTATTATGCCGTCGGCGGAAGGCACATGCACCAGTACTCTGAACAATTTTACTGGGTGTCGTGTGGGGCCCAATTCGCGATGCGTGGAAACCGACTTGCTTCGCTTCAACTCGGTGACCATTGGTGCTATCTGCGTGGAGGTATCGTGCGAACATAAAGGGGTTGCAAGCATACGGTACGTGGGAGATGACACCTGGTATCCTTGTCCAGAGGGGCACCGGTTGAAACCAGGAACTCCATTCACCCGCGGCCACATTATCTGCCCAAGATACACGGATGTTTGCACCACCCTTGCCTCTGCCGTCTTGAAACCTACGCTCGATAACAACACCTTCCAGAACCTGCTTACGCCTGTGGAGGGCCCAGTGCAGAGGAGCCTCTCGAAGCCCTTGGAGATGGAAAAAAAAGACGCCAGGAAAAAATACTTCGGGGTGGATGCAGGCAGCGTTGCGGTTACTCCCAGTTTGCCTTGGCTGCTTCTTTGCTCTCTCTTGGGCGCTTTGCTCGGAATATGACGGCTTAGCCGCCCACGGGAGAACCGACCGCCGGTGCAGCCACAGCCCTCCACCACCACCACCACGCATAAAAATACAACAACAACAACAACAAGTAGGCAAACAAACAAACACCAAAAAAACGTGTGCGCGACAAATAAAAGTAATGGGGGAAACACACAAACAAACAAAGAGGAAAAAAGAGAATGGAACAGAACTCTTCTCCCCCTCCAAAAAGAAAAAAAAAAATATTTAACTATATAATATATAGTTAACCAATTTGGTTTCAAATATTCCTGGTGAATGAAGAATTTTTCTTTTCTTTTTTGCGACGCGATTTATATTCAAGCCATTGATGCCTCAGTTTGTTGCATGGATGTTGCTGCATCGCATTTCTTCTTTTTCTTTTTCTTTTTTCTTCTTTTCTTTTTTTGCTTCGTCTTTTGTGCGTTTTCTTTTTTTTTTTTAAACTTTTTGGATGCTTCACAAACAAACGACGTATTTTACCGCGTCCACCGCGGAAGCATACATGTGCATGTTGGAAAATATCTTGAGAGCACCACACACCCACACACAAATAATCATACGGGGAAAAAAAAAAAAAAAAGAAGGCAGAAACGTAACAATCGAAAATGCACGTTTTTGATAAGGCCAAACCATTTTGGCAATGTTTGCAAAGTAATCCTCCGACACCCCTCATTTTGCTTCCCATTCATTCAGCCTTTTTTTTTTTTTATACACTGCTCCTTCTCAACGATGTCATGATGCTGCTTCTGTCGTGATACTCTGCGAGGGGTGGAAAATGAAGAATAACTTTTTTTCCTTTTCTTTTTTTTTCTTTTGCCGCGCGCCCCTTTATATACATATATATATGTATTGTATCACCGATAATAGAAATAGAGTATATTGCAGAGATGGATTGTTGACCGCACATCGTTACACCTTGTATTGCGAGCAGTGCTTAGGCGTGGTGCGGGCTCGTGTTCCACGGGGCAATCCGAGGTGCCCGTGCGCTGTGCTCTGCCGCGGTGGTGCCTTCTGGTAGTCCCGGAGATGATAAGTGCCATGTACTGCGCCCTTTCTTCCTCCTTCCCTCCGCTCCTTTTCTGCCTTCTTTGCTGCTGCGTGATGATCTCGCTAACTGAGTGTACCTTTTTCGATGCGCCCTGCGCAGTGAAATGAGTTCTGGCGGTTGGTCCTTCCCGGGGCCTCACTGACGTTCCCCTGCCTCGTGTCCGCAGCGCACGCACCAGCCCCGTGCACACCGCCGTTGCGCGTAAGGGCCTTGTCGTCACGCGAGATATGGCCTGTTTTTGTGCGAAACGCATTAAAAGCTCTCGACGGGTTCGAAGCCGTTGCCTGCTGCGGGATCCTGAGATGCGTGAGATTTCTCGTCCGCGAGCACAGAAGAAGAAGCCGGCTGTGGCTGAACAGTGCTGCGTCGGTGCCGACACTGTGCGAGATGGGCGGTTAGGTGCGGCTTCTTCCTCCTCTATTTCTAATTTCCTTCTTGTATTGCGAGCAGTGCTTAGGCGTGGTGCGGGCTCGTGTTCCACGGGGCAATCCGAGGTGCCCGTGCGCTGTGCTCTGCCGCGGTGGTGCCTTCTGGTAGTCCCGGGGATGATAAGTGCCATGTACTGCGCCCTTTCTTCCTCCTTCCCTCCGCTCCTTTGCTGCCTTCTTTGCTGCTGCGTGATGATCTCGCTAACTGAGTGTACCTTTTTCGATGCGCCCTGCGCAGTGAAATGAGTTCTGGCGGTTGGTCCTTCCCGGGGCCTCACTGACGTTCCCCTGCCTCGTGTCTGCAGCGCACGCACCAGCCCCGTGCACACCGCCGTTGCTTTTATGCGCTTTTTCTCCTTCTTTTTTTTTGCTAAAAGGTAGGACGGTGCATTGTACATAACAGGAATATTTTATATTTTTTGTTTCTGTAGCGGTGGACTCTCTGTTGCCTGTGAGAAATGGTTGCTAATACTTCAATGCCTGTGTCGCCGCAAATTCCTGCTGCGGGCTTGACACAATCTTTTTTGCATGGATATACTTTGTCAACTGTGCCGAGTTCGCGTGGCTTTGTATCAAATGCGGAAACTTTATCGCCGTATCCGGACGGAGTTTGTGTGCGCGTTGCTCGCTCCTGCCATTCAAATCCAACGTTGCTGGAGACGACGACTTCTACGGCTTATCGAGCTCGCACCAGGTCACATGTCTTTCCGAGGAGATTAGTCTCTCCTGGATCATACCAGAGGAAAACGTCTCAAGGGCTTGGAGATAGTAGGTCTGTAGCGGGTTTTGTGGAGCGTGGCTGGATGAACGGCGGGGACGATAAAGGTGGTAGGAATGATCTTGGCTACTGGTCAGTGAAGTACGTTACAAATGGGGGTGACTATGTGGGGTTAACAAAGTTGGTGAACCCCTGGGGGGATGAACCCCTCACTTTTGAGGGTGTCGTGGGCGCCATTAAGGAAAACGCGTTGCTGCTGGGGATTAAAGTCGCGTATGTGACTTATTTTGACAAGGACTTTGATACATATGCGCTGCTGACACCCCGCACTGTCCAGAACTGCGGAGATGCCTTTCGTGTCGTGGTGGAGTCCATCTCGGATGCAGCCAAGCAAAGTCTCAAGTTGGAGCTCGAGGGTGAGGCTGCAAAAAGGAGGGATGACGCATCTTTGCGCAATTCTTCGGGAAAGAGTGACAAAGTTTCTGCTTTGAGGCAAATGGCAGGACTCTTTCTGGCACCAAAGACACCTTCTCGTGCGGCACAAAGCGCAGATAAGGCGGATCCTCCAGTGCCAGAGGAGTGGGTTGCACAGCAGGCACTTGTGTTTCAAGAGGAATCCAAGCAACGCGAGGCGATATCGACTGACGAAGAAAGCTGGCGGCTGATTATACAGGCAAGGGTGAATGTGCAACTGACTTTCTGGCCAAGAGGTTGTCTAAGTTAGTCGAGATGACACTTCATTTGCTCCGCTTTGCCGAATGGCGATAGAAGAGAGGGGCAAGTTAAAAAAGATAGGGGGATGATTGGGGCTGATGAAATTCCCATTACTGAGCGTCACGTAGTCTTTTTTTTTTTTTTTCACTATGCGGGCTTGTTGCTATTGCTGCTGCTGTGGTGTCAGTGGTATATATTTGTATGCGTGTATGTACAGATGAGATAGTGGCGATAGGGGTAACGTGGGGTGGGCGGGTGCATCTCAGTGAGGAGCGTTGCCTTGCCTTGTATGAGTTGATTGCGATGAAACTCCTTTTGAACGTTTGGGAATTATTTTACGAGGACATCCATTAGGAGGCGGCGCTGTGCGACGTGTGTGGTTTACGCCGCAGCAGGACATATTTAGGAGGCACTTGGTGACAGTGAATTTTGGGGCATCGGTTTTTTTTTTTTTTTTTGCCCTGTGCGTTGGGCTATTGAGCCTGAAATAGAAGTGACGCTGTGACCTGCAAGGGGGTGTTTTGTCTTATGCAGTCAATGGACGTGGAGGACGGATGCTGCCATCTTTACGAAATGGAAATTGTATCGCGGTGGTGGGGTGCTCGATGGAGGTGTAAACCACCGCAAGGCAGCCAGTATGTACAGTGCGAGGGAACAACAACAATAAATGTGTGTGTTCTTTCTTTGTTGGAGGGGGGAAGGAAGGGGGGCCCTTTCTCAACGTTCTCTGGAGGATGATTGCTTGTCAACATATCGCAGTTCCGTGCGGGCGTCATGAGGGGAGGAGGAGGAGGAAGAGAGAGCAGGGGGTAGTGGGATAAGATTCCCCTCGCTGCAGGGTGATAGGTGCGATCATTTTGGTAGGACTACATGTTGCTGGCGGTATCTCTTGTGCCGTGACTTCGGTAAATCATCAGGGCTGTCCTGCGATCATTCTGAATTTCTCTCACCCCGTTATTTCGGTGGGGCTTTTACCGAAGACAGCGAGCACAATGTGAGTGCGCGTGTCTCTTGTGGAAAGACATGTTGCCTCGGCCACGCCAATGTAATGAAGAATGTTTTCTTTTGGGATGGATGGACGGATGGAAGCGTGTGTGTGTGTGTGTGCGTGCCTGGATTTTGACCAACGCGCGTGTCTCCATCTCTTCTTGTGTGAGTGAGTGAGTGTAAAGATGCATACTCGCTTATTGTCATTATTATTATTATTATTTTTTATTTTTCTCTGTCCTGAATTTTTTTTTTTTTTGTTACTACAGATCTATGCACATACATCTTTTGATTCCACGTGATCTCATTCAGAGAGGGTGTGTGTGTGTGTGTGTGAAGAAAATGGGGGGATGCACGCTGCATGAGCCCTAGTGAGTGCAACAGCAACGGCGAGAAAAGAAGTGAAGTGCCAAATATTTAACCTTCCTGCTTTTTTTTTTTTCTTGTTCTTCTTCTTCTTCTTCTTGGTTTTCCACAGCTATTGCGTGGAGCGCAGGTGTTTGGCCGCCTCATTAATTCTCCCTTCCCGTTGACGGTGTATACACATGTATGAATGTATGTACTTAGTTATGCATGTATACGTATATATATTTATACAGTCACGTTTTATTTTATTTTTATTTTGGATTATCGTGTTTTTTTTTTTTTTTGCCTGCTTGCCGGCGTTGTACACATATATATATACATATATTTTTTCTCACCGTCTCTCGGCCTTCACTTTCTTTTTTTTTTTTTTTTTTGCTGGGACATTCAGTAGGAGACGGCGTTTTGTGCACACGGAGGGCATCGGTAAAAGTTCTCTCTGCAACATGCCACCAAAAGGATACGTTCGACGCGCTGTCGCTGCTGCTGCAAGGCGGGATTTTGGCGTCACCACCGCATTTACCCCGACCGCCGAGGAGGAGGAGGCGATAGGGTTGCCAGCGCAGTTGCAGCAGCTGCAGAAACGCCGCGAGGCTCTTGAGAGTCATTTGGAGACATTAGACTTGCGCGTGTATGATCTGGAGACGGCGTACCTACGGCAATATGTGGAGCTGGGCGGCTGTCTCTTCGACGGCTTTGGGTTGGAGCGGCAGCAGCAGTGGGGCGGCGTCACCGCGGCGGCAGCGGCGGGCAGTCAGGCGGCCGCCTACCGTGCGCGGCTGCACTCCTTTTCGCCGAGTGATCGTGTGTTCACGGCATCCTCGGTGGGGGCGCTGGGTACGGTGGAGCGCCTCAAGACAATGGAGGCGACAGGCGAGGGGAAGAGGGGCGGAAGGCGCAAGCGCTCACGCACTGACATTTGATTCACTCGCCACCATTTTTAAATGGTGTCCGTATGCATTTTTGTATTGCTTCTTCCTTTTCTCTTGTCTGGCTGCTTTCCTCTTCTTTTTTTCTTCTTCCTTTTTTTTTTGTATCGACTTTGACGAGACATTAGCGTTTTTATTCCCGCTGCGTCCAGTCACTGAGCGCAGTGACACACACATACACACACGCAGGCAGGCTTCCGACAACAACAACAAAAAAGGGAGAAAAAAAAAAAAAGGGAGAAGAGAAGTAAATAAATAATAATAATTGTAACCATAAAAAAAGAAAAAAAAGGGGAAGGGGTCTATCACTCAAAATCTTTCTCCCTTTCTTTCTTTGTCTCTCTCTCTCTCTCTGTCTCTGTGCGTGCGTGCGTCCGTGTTGTGTTGTTGTTGTGGTAATGGCGTCACAACTTGCCTCGCAGCTGCAGAAGTTACAGCAGCGGCCTGTAGGAGACAAACGACTGTCGCAGTCCTTTTTGTTTGATGCCAGCGAGGCGCGTAGTTTCTCACGGGAGCAGATTCATCAACTTGCCGTTCATGGCCTACAGACACTTGTTGCGATCGATAACCGCTTCCACCCATTCATTGAGGAACTGTTCCACCCGTACAAAACCCGCGTGGAGCGAAAACTTTTGAGCTTGGAAGAAAATCGGGCCCTTGACGCAACCCTCGAGCAATTCCTGACACTGCTCAGTCCACACATGTTTTTGACGGCGGCCCACCAGGTCTTCGAGTACCTCGTGCGTGTTCACGAGGTTCATGTGCACAATGTGGAGGCAGTGCTTCGGACTTTTCTCCCGTATCATGATCATAGTCTCTTTGCTCGCGCGGTGATGCTGCTGGATCTGCGTGATACAGGCTTTGCATTCCTTGAGAGAAACCAGGAGCACGGCGCTCCCCTTTTGCGGGAACACCTGATACTGGCCTGCGCAGAGAGTCGGAAGGCTCTGCGGATCGTATGCCTCACTCTTGCCATGTCTGTCCGCATGAAAGTCCACAACAGCGCGGCAAATGCTCTTTTTTCCGGTGTGGCGGTGCGATTGGCTTCGCACCCCGATGCGGAGGCGTTGTGGCGTGTCTTGTTGCCTTTTATCGTGGAATTCCTCAGTGGTGCGGTGTCAGGAAGCGAGGAGGGAGGCGCGCAACAGGAGTTGCGGCTGCAGGAAGATACCCAGGGTGGCAATGCCGCGTTGCTGCTTCCGAGCCGGGAAGTGGTCTGCAGCGCTCTCGTTGTTTTGGCTGCGTGGAGCAATGAGGTGCAGCTTTCCGTGCCGACACTAGCGACTGTAGTCAAGCCTATTGCTCGATTTTTAACAAGAGCTGCAGATCATATGGTTGCTGCATCATTGTCGTCGTCGTCTTCTGCTGTTGTTGCTGCCGTTGTGCCAACGAGCGACTTGTTGGCTGTCCTTGACCTTCTTTTCTACACCCAACGGACAGCCGTTACGCAAGTGACTTTTGTCCCGCATGTCCAATTGCTACTGGCGTTGCCATGGAAGCAGTGGGCGCCATGGATCACAGCCGCTGCAGAGGAGGCGGCTAACGCTGGCGGTGGAATGTATGACTCGCTCATTGCTGTCTTGCTTCGCCAGTGCCTTCAACGACTGTGCGTGTCCCATTCACTAGAGTCTGTCGCCCCTGATGTACTGCACTTTGTGCACTGTGCCGTGAATGACCTCCCGCTTACGGAGGAGTTGGTGGCGGAAGTGATTGAAGCTATGATGGCATGCCACGCACGGTTTTCCGCATCGGGGAACCGCGATCCAGAAAAGACGAATAAGGAAGAGGAGGAAGATGAAGAAAATACGGCGGCGGAGGCCCATGGAAGCAGATCCAAAGGGGACTCGGTGGTCACAACGTGGATCAGGGCATTGGAGCGTCGTTTCGGTCACGTGTTTGACGCCACTTTATCACGGCTGTTGAACGGCGTCACTACACAGGCCGCGACGACCGCATTTCTTGCACAACACCTCAGTGGCACTCGCTATGAGTTGTTGGAGGTGCAGGGATCCTCCGGCAGGACCGAGCGACTTCCTCTTTTTTCTTGTTTGTTACATCCCCTGCCGGAGGTACGGCTGCTGGCGGCGAAGGCGATGGATAGCATGACGGTACAGCAGCTCATCAAATCGTCGTCGGCTCCCGGAAGCGGCGGCGGAGGCAACTCACTGCTGGAGCTCCTCGAACACGTCGTGCAGTACGAGCAGTTCCGTATTGTGGCAGAACAGTTTCTGCATACGGCCGCCACGACAATGGAGAAATTGCTCGCGTTGTTGGTGAACGGGGAGGCCGAGGAGCTGACGGTGACGATGATGGCGGCACCCGACAGGGGCTTCTCTTGTACGGAGCAGGACGTCATTATCCAACACCTGCGGAACATTCTCTGTTCGCTGTGGTTGATGGCCACGCAACATGGCGTTTCTGTGCAGAAGGACTTTCTCGGTCTTGCACTGCAACCACTTTGGCGGTTTGTAGAGGCCCGCCGCTTAAAGTCGTCGTCAGGGAAAAGGAGGAAACACGAACGTAAAAGCAGCAGTGAGACCGATGCCTTTTATGACTTTATCAGGGGGTTGGCACTCTACTACGTGACGCTGCAATATGTGGATGCGGTGCATCAGGAATCGACGGGGGAATTCACGAATGAGACTCCGGAGGAAAGGTCGGACGCAGCGCGTCAGTTGCGTGAGCTGATTGTAGAGTTGGAGAGGCGGTTGACCGCTGTCGTGCCAGAGATGTGTCGAACGTCTGGGTTTTACACCGTTGTGGCAGACGGCGCCGCATCAAATGCCGAGAAGAATGAGGCGGCAAGCGATGTTAGCAACGATGAGGCTAATGGGGAACAGGACGGCAAGAAGGCGGTGAAACGGACGGAGGGGCCCAAACAAGTGACCAGCAGTTCCACCGCCACTGGAGGAGTTGTCAAGAGCGGGTATCTTTCAGTATTTGAATGTGTTCCACTTTTGGAGTTGCTGCGGGCGGAGGCTCATGCGCGGCTGCGGGCGGCGTTATCGCGGCTACGGGACAAGGCGGGGCAGGGGGAGCAGCGCTTCTCGCGTGAGTCGAGGTCAACGATGATGGAGTGCTGTTTGGTATGTGCGTCACACTTGGCAACGTCTGAGGCATCCGAGGCGGATGCCGTGATTCGGATGCTGCTGGTTTTTTTTGTCGGGGAAAACAACACCACCGCTGGCTCAGGCACGAGGACCGACGACAGTTACTTGGCGAGATTGCGGGAGGCACAACGTGCGGCTTTGCGGCAGGTGAGGGAGCAGGTTGGTCGTGGCGCGAAGAACAGTCTGGTGGCCCCATACCTGCCGAAGGATGAATTGACAGCGGCCATGGGGACGGCTGTGCGCTGCAGCGTAGAAGCGCGTCTGAGGAACGAGAGCTGCACGTGTGATGGGGTGGCGGTGTGGGAGCGCATGGCTCGCCTCCTTGGCTACTTAAGTACGCCGTTGCCAGCTGTGGCCCTGAGTCCCATGCGTCTCCCACCGGTTTATTTACGACTGTTGGAGCCAACAGATGCTGCTCGCGAAGAGGAGCGCTTTCCAGTCGACTGGTTCAGTCTTGTCTACACGTCGGTATTCCGTACCCGCGGTTGCGTTTCAGCGACGGAGACGCAGCAGTTTTCACTCTCCGCCTTGTCCCTCACGCTTCTCTGTCCACTTGCCGCACCAACGAGTCGCAGGGAATCTCTCCTACAGGAGATTCAGAACATCGTTCTCACTGCAACGCGAGAAAAGGGTGACGTCAGCGGAGCCAATGGTGCGACGACTACTGCCGCGCAGATCTCCGTGGAGTTGGCGTTGCGGGTGGAACACATCTCTGCCACTACGCTCAGCGCCATCATCGAGTCGATTGCTTGCGAGGAGTCCCGCCGCCCTCTTACGCGTGGTGCTGCTGAACTGCTGTGCCGCATGATGGCCAGGATGTGTGAGAAACAGAAGGAGTTGGAGCCAATAGTGCCGTTTTTTCTCTCCTGTCGGGCAGTGGAACACTTTTTCCCTCTTCGGGGCAAAGCCGCTCGCGGTGAGGGGGCAACAAGCAGCATCGCAATGGACATCCTTTTGCCGGCGCTGAAATCAATCCTGACGACGGGTGGCAGCATTAGTAACACCAACACCGTCACCGCCAGCAGCAGCAACAACAACGAAGCTGCTGCCAATGACACTCCCGCCGCGGCTGTGGCGGTGAGTTCTGCAGCTGCGGATTTCTTGCATGCTGCATTTTTGCGCGCAGAACTTGGAACACCGTCGGACGATGGCGAAGATGCATGTTTGCAGCTTTGCCTGGCTCTCATCCAACACCCGTTTCTCCATGTCGTTGGTGGGCGTGCCCGTCCTGTGTATCGTCACGCTCTTACCGCCTTTGCCAACGCCCTGAGCCGCGGGTTGGAGGGACGAAAGTCCAACCCTGTGCTATTCATTCCACAAAGACGGAAAGGTGAGTCATCGTCGACGTCGATGGCACCTTCACGTGGCGGTAACAAGGCATCCAATAGCGAGGAGAAGTATGCGCAGCACCTCGCCGCTACAGTTTCCCACGCCTTACTGAGCAATCCCGCGTCTCTGAACCGTCTCGGTGGTGACGCGACACTTCTCCTTGCTGGGACACTTGGCGGCTACCACCGCCTCTTCCTGCCGTGGGTGTCGCGGCTTCTTCAGCAGCCTTCCCCGGAGCTGTCGGTCGTGGTGGATGTGATGGAGGCACTAGCGGCACCGGCGACGGAGATGGCGGATGCGTGGGAACCACCATCGTGGTGTGCGTTGTATAACCCGTTGTCGTATGCGGACGTGCAGCGTCTTTTACAGTTGTGTGGCAAAGTATGGGATAGTTCCCTGGGCGGGAAGGAGGGATGGTGCCCGCGAAACAAGGATGCCCTTCTTGCACTGCGTTTGTTTTGCAGCCTCATCACTGTTTCCCCGTCTGTTCACTTTGACGACAATGACGATGACGAGTCTTCCCCGTCACTGTTCACAGTCATTGATGGACTGCTGGAGTCCTTCCCTTTGAGCGGTTTACTCCCGCTTCTTGCGGAGGCGGACGATGTGGGCGAGCCGCAGTTCCACCGCCAGGTGTTTGTGTATATTCGCAGTCTGGTGAACCTTTGCGTGTCGTCACCGCAGGCGTTGAATGAGGGGCAATCGCATGGCGCTGCTCTTATTACTCGAACGCTCGTGAGAGAGTGCGTCACATTGATGGCAGCGTTGCTCGTACCAGATGTTGCGGCGGCAGGAGACGAAGAGGGGGGAGAAGGAGAAGAGGCGACAACGTTGTCTCGTCACCGAATTGACGTCATCGCCGAGCTCTTGCGTGTTGTTTCCCCTTTGTTTGTGCCGGCACCATCGATAACTGTCTCCGGGCCGGCGGGGTCGCGTTTAACCGGACGCACGGCGCTTCATATCCCCGTTGTGGCGCTCCTCATCCGCCTGGAGGCTGTCGACTTTGCCTCCGCACATCACCGGTACGAAAGTGCGATGGACGTGTGCAGCAGCCTCCTGGAGGGCTTCGACGTGCACACGCAGCTCAGCTGCCTCACACAAATGATGCACCTTCTGATCGATCCACACGAGCAGCTTTCTCTTGCGGCGACGCGGCGGAATGGGGAGGAGGAAGAAGAAGAGGAGGAGACTGCGGTCATTAAACTTTTCCGTAAGTTTGTGAAACCAAACCAAGTGATCAATCGACAAGAGATGATTTTGCATCTTATCAACACCACCGTGAAATCCGAGGCCTTTTTGAGTGGGTTCCTTGAGTTGCAGCATCGCCAGCATGCCTCTCGCAGTTCGCATGCAAAGCTGGATGGGGAAGAGAATGAGAAGAAAGAGCATGCAGCGGTTCTGACGAGGTCGCGCACAAACGATGAGTGCATGGCGATGTTAGTTGCTACCCTTGAACTCTTTGCGCACTACGCGGAGCTTAACGCTGCCACAGAGAATGATATAATGGTTCCCGTCTCAGTGAATGGGGCGAAGAAGGGGACAGAGATGCAGGAAGGGTTGCCTGAATATGGTGAGAAAAAGGCTTTCACAGTGTTGTTGGAACTGCTCGCCGGTAACACTCTGGCTTGTGTACTTGCGGGTATTAATGAGGCGACCTTTGTGGCCTGTCTTGAACGACTTCTCACGGATCAACGTGCGGTACTGCAGCAGAAGGGACTGGAGGTGTTGCTGGACCGCCTGCACCACGCGTTGCCGACGGTGGAGAACACACTCAGTGAGTCGGAAGTGGAGGAACACCGGAAACGGCTGCGTGACCCAAAGCAAAAGCTCACATTGATGGATCTTGTTCGTGTGAAAGCCCGTCCGCTGGCAACAAAGCGATCATTTGCACTTTTTTCACATCTTTTTTCACTGATGCGTGCGTCTGTGGACTGTGCCTCAACAAATTCAGCCGGAGTGGATTACTTGCATCCGCTTCCGCTTATTGTGGGTTGCATGGAGGAGCTTGTGCGCATTATCAGTAGTGGTGGGAGTTTGCAGGCGGAGAAGACATTGCTGAACGTTCACCGCGCGAACCGTGTGACGGAAGCCACATTGTCCAAGCTATTTGGGAACAAGGCCCGCGTACAGTCTGTGCATCGGTGGGTAGAGGAAATTGTTACCGTATTGCCGCTCATTCTTTCCCGGGCAGGTACAGGGATGCCTGCAGAGCGAACAGTAGCCACCGGTGGAGACACATTTGCTTCATCGAGGAAAGAACATGCACTGCTTGCTGCTGCCGCGCTGTTGACGGCACTTGGGACGGTCTGTCAAGTGATGGGGACGGCCT
>NW_001849491.1:144943-196662 GCF_000209065.1 Trypanosoma cruzi
TTTTACACCAGCGTGCGGCGACGTGTGGAAGGTCTGAAGCGGGAGGAGCTTATGCACCTCCATGTGCTCGTCGATGGGGCAACGATCAAAGAGAACTTTTGGCTTGCCTCTCTTCACGCACTCGCCACTGCGCCGTCACTTCCGTCAGGTGACATTGTGCAGCCGGTGCTGGAGGCCTACATGGCATTTTTCCTCAAGTTTAAGGCAAAGCAGTGCGTACGGTACCTCTCGACCGTTGCCGAGTGGGCGTTTGGCGGTGCCGCCGAACATTTTCTCAATCGTGTAGAAAAACAACAACAACA
Source organism: Trypanosoma cruzi (assembly GCF_000209065.1). Classification (NCBI taxonomy): domain Eukaryota; phylum Euglenozoa; class Kinetoplastea; order Trypanosomatida; family Trypanosomatidae; genus Trypanosoma; species Trypanosoma cruzi. Next base: position 145,246 of record NW_001849491.1, read on the forward strand.
GAAGGATGAAATGGAGGCTGAAGGAGACACGCGTGAAAGGGATGACACAGCGTTGGTGCCCCGCACAACCGTTCACGGTTGGGTGCTTTTTTACGCTCTATGCAACCACATGTTGGAGAAACTGGGGTCCATCATGGATTTTGGTTTTCCTGTTCTGCTGCCGTATGTTGTTGGGACACTGACAGGATACTGCTCCGCCACGCAACACGCCATGCAACACGCGGCGGGTCTCATTGCACTGACACTAGAAGGAGCGCTGGATTGCGTGCGTCGAATGGCGCTCGCGCAGACGGCTGGGCCTGATCATGACCACAGCGTGCCTATGGACAACTACTTGGAGACGCCGGAGGTGTTTACTTCCGTCATGCCGGCAGTGGTGCGGCAGTTATCAAACCTGTCGTACTTGGCGGACGCCACACACGACTATGCCTTCCGTGCCGAGCACCATGTCGTCCCCGCCGTGCGGGCCCTGTTTCAGTCCCTCACATCGTCCAAACTGCAGAGCAGGACGCAGAACGAGTTGCTGAAGGCACTGCGTCACCCGAGCCGTCATGTGCGACGCATGACACTTTTGTGTCTCGACGGTATTTACGCCGATGGCGGGGACGAGTTGGCAGCGCGGTTGATGGCTGAGATGTTGCCCGCCGTTGTGGAGATGACTGAAGACCGCGATGATGATGTTGTCGAACAGGCAAGAACACTCTGCAACAATCTGTCGGCGATCACGGGGCAGGACGTGCTGTACGCCATGAGCTCGTAGCCGGGCACGTTTTTCTCTTTCTATGCGGCTTGTTTTTGGGCACCCTGAGTTCCACAGAGGGGAGGAGTCCTGCGAATAGTAGGCGGCATGAGCAATTAGTGTAGTGGAGGCCCAGTGAGAGGGAGAGAGGGAAGGGAAGAAGAAGAAGAAGAAATAAAGCGTCACAATAATAAATAAGGAAGAGACAAACAAACATCAAAACGATCAAAATAAAAATAATAAATAATAAAATATAAAAAGGCCATTTCTGATTCTCTGCTTTTCTCCTTCTCCCCCCTCCCCGCCAAACAATTAGGACGGGAATGCACGCAAGCGGATGATGTGATTTTTTAAAACGCGTCCATTTTATTTTCCCTTTTTTTTATTGGAGACTTTTTGTCTTTTTTTTCCTTTTTTTTTTTTTTTTACTCCCTCTTGCATGCCGAATGTCTGTTATTCTGTCTCTTTGCTCGGATGTCATGGCGACTGTCCTTTTTTCTTTTTTCAGCCTTCATTACTGTAAAAGAGTTTGAGTGTCAAATGTCCACGCCATCACTGCGCTTCGGCAATGCCACCACTTCGGTGGTGGGGGTCCCGCCTCTGCGTGTGTACCGCTACACGACACCGACGCCGATTGGTGAGTGTGTTGTGCTTGTTGATGAGGAGGGTGCGGTGTGTCTGTGCAACTGGACGGACTGCGAGGAGGAGGCAGTCTGCCGACTACGGCGGGCTTATCAGCCGCGTGAGATTTTGATCGAGGAAGCCGCGGCGACCGCAAAAGAGGAGGAGGAAGAAGAAGAGGACGGTGACGACAGTGAGACGAGTGATGCCCGTGCGTACGCAGTGCGGCAATTGCGGCGATACTTCAGTTATTCCTTCCCCCCCATGAGCGGGGGCGGCCGTGATGCGTCCGTTTCTTTTTGCCAGCAAAAACTGCACGCACTTTTGGATGGCGTTCCCATTCGGTACCCGCCGTCGACGTCATTGACGCAGGCTGCGTGGGCGGCGCTTCGTGAGGTGCGATTGGGTGAGATCACGACCTACGGCGCACTTGCGAAGCGATGTCAACGACCGAGTGCCAGTCGGGCGGTGGGGCGGGCGATGCGTGAGAATCATGTGTGCCTCTTTCTGCCGTGTCACCGCGTCGTTGGGGCGTCGCGGGCGTTAACTGGGTTTGGCCCCGGCCTGTGGCGCAAAGTGTGGCTGCTGCGGCACGAGCAGGCGGCAATTCCGGCGAGGCAGCTGCAGCGCGTGGAATCCGTGCAGGGGACTTCACTAAAGCGTGAAAGGGCGTAGGAGGTGAAAAGACAAAAGAAGGTCTGACCGCATCACTGCCTCTATTTGTCCTGTTTTTGATATTTGCTAACGGCCTCGTGTTTTTTTTTTTTGTTCTGCGCGTGTTGCGGTGCGAATTGAGTGGAGGGGAGGTTCACGTGCCCCCGCCATTTCTCTCATGCACACTGCGGCGGGTATTCTGTCCAACTGGCCGAAGAGTTGAGGCGCGTGTTCTTTGTTTTTTTTTGCTACCGTGAATAACTGTTGCTTCTATCCACTCTTTTCTTCCTCCCGCATGTCATTATCGAAGTTAGCTCTGCGGTTTCTGCGCGAGGGAAACACACACAAAAAATAAAAGGTGCCATCGCTTTGACGATAATTTTCTCACCTTTTCTTTCCTTGGTGTAATTAAAAATTTTATTTTTTATTATTTTTGCCTTTTGCTCTCATTGTTGACTGTCGTCACCGTCGTACAGTGTTGCTACCGGTGGGAAAGGAGGAACAGACAATTAACTACGTGTGCGTTTGTGTGTGGGTCTGTAGGCGTCAGGGGATGGGCGGCAGTGATGAGGCGGCGTCCATGTCAGCATCCACGTTGCCGACGCGGCAGTTGCAGGCGTCATCGTCACGCCCTGCAAAGAGACAAGGGGATCGGGTCGTCTCGCTGCAGTGCCCGCACTGCCCTCGCGTCATCACCGGTGTGCCGAGCAGGAGCATCCGCACCAACTACAACCGCCACCTTCTCACGCACACGAAGGAGCGGCCATACCAGTGCGAGTTCTGCCTCGCGCAGTTTACAACCAGCACCAACCGACGCCGACACGTTTTGCGACTTCACCCGGAGCTGATCACGACATGGTCGACCCCAACCACCGCGGCGTCTTCGGGGCACGAGACACACTTTGAACCGAGTGACGCAAGTGCCGTTGGGAATGCCGCAGCGGGGACGGAAGCAGGGGCCTCACCGGCGACGGTCGGTTTTGCTTGTCGCTTCTGCGGCACGGAGTTGTCGTGCAAGGGGTCGCGGACAATTCACGAGCGCCGTTGCTCTTCAAGACCATACCCACCGAGGGTGCTCCCCAAGCATTTGTCCCTGAAGCCTTCTGCATCGAATGTAGCGACATCTTCTGCGGAGCAGACAGACGATCCGGCCGATACAATCTTCTTGTGCCCCAACTGCGAGCAGGAGCTCTCTAGTCGCCAGCAAGTCAAACGCCACCTGAGGTGCTACTGCCCCTTTCGCGAGGATGCGTTTGCGTCCGAGAGTGGGGATGACGTTGACGGGGGGGATGAGGGGGTGGTGCGACTTGGACCGCGGTCAGTAACCAAACGTAGTCGCCGTATTCTTTCAAAGCGCCGTGGCGGATCCGCAGAACGCTTCAAAGGCCGACCGCGACACGAGGGAGTGGGTGCGTTTTTTTCGGAGGAGGTGCATTCAACCGCACTTCGTGCGGCGGAGGTTTTATTGCCGCCAGCCACTTACGGACAATCGCAGACCGACATAACCGTCACTTGCCCATATGATGACTGCATGGCAACCTTTGCTTCTCGCACACGGTGGTTGGCACACGTTGCGCGTCGCCACCCCAAAGAACTTGTGCAGGAAGCGAAGGTGGACGCATGCCCATGAGACGGTTCTTTTTTCCTCCCTTTATTTTCTCCCTTACGCTTCACTGTGACTGTAGCGGTCCACTGGCGTGTGCCTGTTACGCACACGAGCGTGAGGATTATGGGCAGTGATGTGGGTGGGTGGTGGTAGGAACGTTTTGGCGTTGGTGCCGGCAAAGAGCCACACGGCGGAGTTGTTTATTACTGGAGGGAGGGCGGGGCGGGTAAAACAAAAAAACAAACAAAGACGAAAGGAAAACTCAAAAAAAAAAAGTTTATGCATGGATGAATGAAGTGGTGGGCATCACGTACTACAAATGCCTGTTAAAATGACCATCATTTTACGCTCCCCTTTCTTTTTTTTATCCGGTGACCTTTTCTCTCGCTTTTTTTTCCTCTTTTGCCGTGAGGCTTAGCCGGAAGTGCAGCACATTGGTCATGGACCACGGTCGCATGCCCGCGTCGCTGCAAGTTGTGTCGTCGAAGGAATCCCGTACGGAACTCCTGGCGTGGTTGAATGAGTTGCTCCAGAGAAACGCCGCTGCCGGTGGACACTCCCTTCCGCGGCTGCATAAAGTGGAGCAGTGCGGCAACTGTGTACCGTATGTGCTGCTTCTTCCTTCACTGCTGCCAACGTCGTACCCGCCGCTCACGACGAAAGCCAAGACAAACGCCAAGCACGAGTTTGACGCCGTGGTAAACTTAAAGCTTTTTACGGATGCCCTGCAGAAGAATGGCATTCCGCGACCCGGTCTGCTGACCGAGGAGTCGGACAAGATTATCAAAGGGGCCTACCAGGCGAACCTGCAGCTGCTGCAGTGGTTTCGCGGTCTCTACGACGCGCTTTCACAGAGTAGGGGGGAAGGACAGGCGCGGAATCATTCATCGGGAAAGTCACTGGAACACGGCACCGCGGGAGCGTGCGGCCGAACAGGGAGCACGCATCTGCCGAAAGACCACGAAAGCCAGCCAATAGAAGTTGACAAGACATCAACTGCAGTCGCTGTCGTAAAGGAAAATTCATTGAGGTCGTGTAGGGCTACATCGGTTCGGGTAGGCGCGTCCTCGCTGCCCCCCTCCGCACACAGCCAAGAAAGCGCTTCCAAACCCGTTCCATTGACAACAAAGACGGCAACTTCCTTTCATGATCCGTTGAGTTCTTCAGACTCTCGTCCTTCCGTCGCGGGGAGGCAGGCATCGCAGGGGAGAGCAGGTCGTGTCTCCACTGGTCGCCACGACACCACAGTGCGGTCATTGTCGGCGTCGAAGGATCGACATGCGAGCACCGCACGAACCCCCTTACGCAGAGCAGGGGATGGTGCAGCGATCACACGCCCCGTGTCGTCGATGTTGCGAAATAGTAACGGCACAAAACGCCTGGAGGCCGGGCGAGACCCGGTCGCGGGACCGAGTGGCAGAATGGGCGGCAAAGAAAAGAGTCTTGCACGCCCCAACGGTGCAGACTCTCTGCAGGCCGTGGCAGCAAATTCCACCACCACCAACACCACCAATAACACCAACACGCTTTATGCATCACGTAAGAGTAGCGTCACCCGCCCTCTTCTGGACTGCAGAAACACGGACACCAACGGTCGCTTTGTCTCCCCCATGGCGGGGAAAAAACGGTTGACGGCCCCAAACCGTGGGCCTAAATCACCGTCCTTGAGTGCCTCGCACAACGCACATACGGCGTTGATTCAGGTGGTGGAGACCGAGACGCCGGCGCATTCTCGCCATGGCTCGCAGTCGATGAGTGAATGGGGGAGTGACGACAGCGCGACGGCGTCTGAGATGCTCATAAGGGTGAGGAATGAGAGACAGTTTTACTACGATAAGCTTCGTCAAATTGAGAGTATCGTTGGGCCGTTGGTGAATAAAAATGAGACATCAAGGGAAGTGAAGCATTTAGCTCAATCCGTGTTGGAGGTGCTGTATGCACTAAGTTAAGGGGATCATGAAGCAAAACGAAAAAAAAAAAAAAAAAAAAAGAAAAAAGAAAAAAGAGATGAGAGAAAAAACAAAACACAACAACAAAGAAAGAAAGGAACATGAAAAGAGGAGGAAAAAAGGAAAAAAAAAAAAAAAAGCCCTCCCCCCATTACCCCTTCTTCACATGCCACTGACAATGAAGATTTTTGCTTGTTTTATGGCCTTTATTATTATTATTATTCATTGTTCTCTACTTGTGTGGTCGTTGATGCTTCTTTCTCTCTCACTCTCTCTTTTTTCCGTCTCTTCCCGTGTTGTCATGATCAAACACGGAAGGGAGGGAGGTGAATGAGTGAGTGAGGGAGTGCGTGAGTGGTGTTGTGTCCGCACCTGTGGCTTGGTGTTATCTATTTTCTTGTACGGTAATGTATGCGTGCTTGTGTGGTGGTGCGGTACGTGGAATGTATGTTGCGAAGAGTACACAGGCCTCAGTCAACATTCCTAATAATGGATGGGCCTCCCTCTCCCCTCTCCCCCACACACACGCGCGGGCGGGGAATTTATCGAAGGGAAAGGAAGCAAACGAATGCGGGTTTGTGGTGGTGAGGGGATGTGCGGCGGACGCACAAAATTGCTGTTTTCTTTCTTTTTCTTTTTCTTTTTTCCTTTTTCTCTCCCTTTCGCTCTCGCTCTCAGTGTGTGTGCGTGTGTTTGCCGTCACCTGCCGTTTCTCCTCCCCACCCTTCCTGCATGTACATGAGCGGAATGCGCGGCGTGGTTGCCTATTGGCATGAAAGGCAAAAAAAAAAAAAAAAAAAAAAAAAAAAAACGAAAAAATCAGGCAGAAGAAAAGGGGAAAAGAAGAAGAAAAGAAGAAGAAACACACACACACAATATATATAATATATATTTCATGGGGAAAGAAAAGTCAAGTGCCATGTGAGTTTGTGTGTTTGTGTTTGCATGTGTCTTTACGCCGTTTTTTCAATTTTCTACCGTCCCTAATTATCTTTTTTTTTTTTCTTTATTCCGTTTATTGGCATTCTCCTACCAATGCCCTTTTCTTCATTCTTTTTCTCTTTCTTCCTTTCTTCCTTTTCTTGATAGATTTACATGCGGGCCAACGCGTGTGAGGGGGAAATGGCATCTCTGCCTTTAGCGTCTCACGCGCCGGTTGGGTGTGACTTCTACAGCCGCATAAACAGCGTTAGCCACCAGTGCGTTGCAGTCGCGGGGTACGGCAGAGGTGAAAACAGCAAAAATGCGGAAACACGCCACGGGAATAAGTTGCATGGAGCTGCTCCGTTGCTGCGAGAGAGCGGCCAGCCGCAGCGCACCACTGAGAAGCAACTGCGATGGGTGCAACCTGCAGCGTCCAGTGAGATGTATTCACTTCCACCACCACCGCCACCACCGCCAGTAAACAGCAGTAAAACGCCCCCTGCAACGGCAATGGCTGCAGCGCCGACGGCATCTTTGGTGCCTGTGGTGTCTCGTAGTGAAGCTGCACAGCAGGGGCGTGTGAATAGCATTTGCTGCTATGGATCTTTAAAGACGTGGCCATCTAGCGGAGTCATTGCGAAAGACTGTGGAAGGGGGACGCAGCAGGTGCAGGAAGTGAGGAATATGAATAGTAGCACGAACGACACTCCGACGCAGTGGCCAAATTCATGCAGCCACGATGCGGCAGGAGGCAGTATGTATCCATACGGTTACAGTAGTATCCCCGTTGCTCCTTTTTCATATTTCAGTTGTGGAGCTTTTGGCCAACCAATTCCGCAAGCGTGGTCTTCTGGATCGATGTATTACGGTGCTTCTGCACATTCTGCCGTCGCCGCCGCTGCTGCTGTTTCAGGTCACCAATACAATTATCAACATAATCAACATAATTATTATCATCATCATCATCATTACTGCAATCAGAACAGCCAGCCTTACTACCAAAATCAGAGTCAACATCATTACGCCCAGCATCAGTACATGTTTCATCATCATCATCATCAAAAAAAACAACAAATACAGAAGCAGCAGCAACAACAAAACACGGGGATGGATCCCTCACTATCTACGGTATGTGACTTGGCGAATTCGATCACGGAGAAGAATGGGGTTCCAACCACGGAGGCGCTGAAGCCGGTACGCCACGCGGCTCCAGCCACTCCGGATAAAGAGGAGGAGAAGGAGGAGGGAGGGAGAGAGGAGACGAGTAGCTTACCACGTGATCACGCGGCTGAGGGGCCTCCTTTAAGTGATGGTAGTGAACCCTGCAGCCCGAAAATAGTGCATGAACATCAGCCGCTTGTCGAGTCTGACAGCACGACCAGTAGAAGATGCAGGCGGGACCACGCCGGAGGTCATATCCAAACGAGTACAACGAGGTTTGATGATGTTAACGGTAGCAGTAGCGTCAAAAGCGGTTGGGGTCCCGGAGCCGGTAGGGGCGAGGCAGTCACATTCACTTCCTCGGAAAACATTTTGGGCTTTATTCCCTCTTTTTCCCGGATTTCTGTGACGCCTTTGCAGAACACAGCGGATACGACACGACGTGCTTCGCTCCCTTCATACCATGATGCCATCATGACTCAGCGTGGGCAGGGCAATCAAAGTTTCATCCCACAAAAAACGTGTTGCACGAATGGACTGATTAGTGAGCCCAAGGAGGATCTCTCTATTTTGCGCACCGCACCTCATAAAAGAGAAAATAACCCCAAATCCTCCGTAGGGATTCCACAAGAGCCATTGGAGCATGAGGAGGAAATAAGAGCGTCTGAAAGTGCTGAGGGAGTGCTTGGCAACGGGTGGCAGCGCAATATGGCTGAGGGGCATCCTCGCGGGGAACCGTTTGAGGCGAATCAAATCTCTCCCGTGTTTGCGTCGACGGACTCTATGCGGGCTCTACATCACCAGTATCATCATTGTTATTCTCAACAGCAACAACAGCAACACAAACATCATTATCATGATTCTTTTCTTTTACAGTCACAGACACTGTCGACAGGATCATTGAATGCATACGGCGCTTCCACAGCGCACCAACGGTCGCGGTCTTTCAATGCAATGACGCCAAATTCTGCTTCCTTTCAATGCCCATCCACAACCCAGGCATCAGGAGTCAACCGGATAAATGCCAATAACAGGATTCCCTTGAATGGGGCATCAATTACGATGGACTCTTGTGGTGGTGGTGCTGCTGCTGCTGCTGCTGGAAGCCAGCAAACAACCATGCCTGATTTAATGCGGCAAAATTCTTTGCCTCTGAACAACAGTGTATTGGCTCCACTCGGTTCGAAAGGAGAAGGATATGCCGATGGAGAGTCTGCTTCTAATGCCATTCTAAGGGGTACACCAATTAATTCGGCAACTGTCTGCCAAAATATTCTTCAGGCGCCATTATATGAACACTGTGGGGCGCAGGAAGTTTTATTTGAGGAGAGAGATACAGAATTGCCGTTTGATTCATCGTCCTATGGAAATATTGTTTCATTTATTTATGCTGTCTCTCCTGTGGTGGAAATGGACCAGGAGTTGGAATGGGTTTCCCCTTTCTCAGGGGTTACTGTGCCGCCTGGGCAAGAGGAAGTAGGAGGTGACGCACCGCCACAAACGTATAGGGAGCCTTCCATCTCACTTGCAAATATATGGAAGGCCTTGGACTTCCCCTTTGCCTGCAGGATTCCTTTTGCGGAGCCTGCTTCTTTGGCACCAATGCGTCCTCCTCAAAAACATGTAGTGTACGTTCCGTTTTTTAGTGGATTTAGGCTTCGATTTCTTGAAAAATCTGCGACATACGCAAAGCTAAAGTCTATACATCAGAGTACAGATGTTACTTCCTCCATTGCTTCTCATCCAGGCACAGCAAAGCGAACAACTCACATGCAATCTTCTTTTTATGACGGTGGATTTGCTGCCAATCTCGAGGTGAGTGCCGAAGAAAAGAATCGGAGTAACTCGGGTTCATCTTCTGTGGCACCAACATCTTCCACGTTGCATGGGGCTACACAAGAGAATATGGAAGAGGTATCACACGATGCAGAAATTGGGCTTTTAACATGGGGGGCAACGGAACGACCAGACCAACGTAGTCTCCTTCTGGAGCAGGTGCATGAACTGGCTGCATCCAATGAACGGTATTCCGTTCTTCTTAGCGCAAATACGACGGAGCTCGATAACCAGTCATGGTTTGCCGTTCTCTGGCAACCAGTGTATGACCAATGCCATACGGCCAAACATGGCTGTGGGAGTTTTATCGTTTATTATGCACTGCGACCGCCACGTCATGTGGCAGGGAACCGAGCATCAAGTGTTGTGACGATGATGAACGGCGACTGGATGTCCCCTGTATTCCGTTGTGATCGAGAAGGCGTTCATTGGGAAATGTGGACGTCAAATATTTCAACGCCGATGTCATTACCATTGTCTTCTTTGGTATCCCCTTCACCGTGTGAGGGTAACAACGACAATGCGATGCGAGCTGTATGCATGCCACTTCTTGAGAAGGCCCCTTTTGCATCAACTGGCAGTAGTGGAGAGACGCAGACTGTCATGGAGACCTCAAGCGCCAGTATGGGGAGCCATGATACAAAGTTCTCTCCGTCTGGACGATCCTGTGCAAAGGCTTCCGCAAATGAAGTTTTTCGGAATTCACAGCATGTTTTTTTTTCACCTCCGTCAGAGAAGGGCTCTACATATCATGGCACGGTACGTATTCCTGTTGTGGGAATTATTCCTAGTCGATGTCGCGCTGATGTCTGGTTTTTGCCGTGCCCACGTCTTAACTCACCAGAATCTAACGCTGGACGGAATCCAAACAACAGCGGCACTTCTTCTCTTCGTCGCTATCGAGCCCCGCTATTCCTTCTCACCGCTGCGTTACAGCTGATGTCATGGAATGCGCTGGAGGGGTTTTGCCGACAAGCTATGCGAAAGAAGGGACTTTATGCCGTTGACAAGAACTTAGATGCTTCCCAGGATGAAGTGGAGGTGTCATTAACTCGTTTACGAGGAGATACGACGACTACTACGACTAGTACTGTTAGTGCTTCTTCCACTTCTATAGGGGCGCGGTTATTCTTAACACGAACACAAAAGATACCATCTGGAAAAAGACTTTTGGTTGAGGGGGCAAGAGGGTATCGACACTATCGGGAGAGTGCCAATGCCGATGCTGGAATGACTTCTACGACACCAGTTGTTGGGCAGGAGAGCATTGATCACAATGGCTCACCGATTTCTTCGCCAACTGCCGCGGGTATGGATGTCAGCGCCATTGTGGAGGGTCTGCCGGACTTTTATCAATGGGTCCAATTTGATGGTCCGTTGCTGAACTACGCTGAACGTTACGCTTGAAAGAGAGAGAGAGAGAGAGGAGGGGGAATGAATGAAAGGAACAAACAAGGAGGAATCCACAACTGCCGTGTATTCTTATGAAGGGAAGGCGTGTGGGCGTGTGTGGAGACAGGGAGAGGGAGATGGAGGGGAGGGCGAAACAGAGACACACACACAAAAAAAAAGGGGAGGAGGAGATTATGACGAAAGGCCCCTCTTTCCTCTCCATCCAAAGAAAACAACAAAAAACAAAAAAACAAAAAAAAAAAAAAAGTGGGCGGCACCATCACTCGAGGGACGATACAAGAGAAGTCGTCCATGTAGATATACAAACATACATCTCTATATAAATCTCTCTCTCTCTCTTTATATATATATATGTGTGTGTGTGTGTTTGTGTTTCCTTCTCTGTGGTTTTTGATGCATGAGAAATGAGGCGAGGAGGAGGAGGAGGGGCGGGACCCCGGGGGAGGGGAAAAAAAAAGAGAAGGAAAAGCAACGAGCCGAAGAGCATTTTTGTGTCCCACCGACTGGGCCAATGGAAGAAACAAAATTTTGACGGTTTTCCTTTTTTTTTCCCTTTTCCCCCATTCTCCTCCCCTTTTCCCCCAATTGTGTTTCCAACTAAATTGTTTATTTGTGTTTATTTGTGTTTGTTTTGTTTCCCTTTTTTTTCCCCCTCATTTTCCTTTTTTATTTATTTTTATTTTTATTTTATTTCTTCCTGCTTGTTTTTTCTCCCGCCGCCTTCGCCCGGCGCAGGAGGAGCAGAGAAATGGCGACGACGCACGCAAAAAACAAAACAAAAAAAAAAAAAAAACAAGGAAGAAGCAGAGACTCTACATGAGGCCTGTATATATATATATATGTACATACTTATATATGTGTATGCATGTATGCAGAGGGCGGTTGTGTAGAGAAAAAGAAACAAAAACAAAAGACACACACACACACACACACACAGAAGAAAAAAAAAAAAAAAAAAAAAAAAAAAAAAAAGAAAAAAAGGCAACGACAACAACAAAAAAACAAAACAAAAAGGAGAGTTAATTGAAAAGCAAAGGAAACAAAAAACAAAACTGTGGAAGGAAACATCAACACACACACCCACAGAGAGAGAGAGAGAGAGAAGGAAGTTACATATCTATCTATCTATCTGTCTATATATGTATGTATATATTTAATAGATGTGTACTTCCACACCCCCCACCCACCCCCACCCCTCTTGTAATAATAAATATATGAAGGAAAATAATAATAATAATAATATTAATAAAAATAATAAAAAGAAAATTTCTCCCTCTCTCTTTCTGTCTGTTTGTTTCTCTCTGTATTTCTTTCTCCCCTACACATGAGACTTGTTTTCATCACACAGCAACCCCTTTTATTACTATTTTTATTTCCCCCCCGCTTTGGGTTTGCTCTCTCCGTCACACTGGGGGCGTGGAGGGGAGGGGGAATGAATCTACATATTCGTCTGACCGCGGCGTGTGTGTCAGACCCAATTATTTCCACATATATTTATATTTACATATGGCTGCGTGTTTTTTTTTTTGGTCTCTCTTTGAGTTCTCAATCTATTCCTTTTTTCCTTTTCTTTTTTTCCTCTTCCTCTTCTCCCCTTGTGGGGTTTAATAGTAAATGGGGGTGCTGCCTTGCCCAGCTCTCATTTATTGTGTATTTTCCCTCTTTGTTGTTGCAAGTTTTTTTTTTTTTTTCTTTTTGGCGGATCTTCTCTCAACGCGTGCCCCCTCCCCAATTCCTCATCGCCAAAAAACTACTCAAAAGAAAAAAAAAAAAGAAAAAAAAAAAGGACACGGTGTTTTTTACAGGTCGATCCGGAGATGATGTGAGGCTGCTGGTGGGGAATAATAGACGTGCTTACAAGTCTCCCCCCCTCTATTTCCTTCCCTTTCGCTCTCTCTTTTTCTCTCTCTATGTGTGCATGCATGCATGCATGGATGATTGTCGTGCAAACATTCTCCGGATGAACGCCAAATGGACAATCCGACACAACGATTACGTCACCGTCATAATTCTTTTAGTTTGGGCTTCGTTTGTGGTTTCTTGCGTCACGATTTCTGTTGATGTGAATCGTGTTTTGATCTTGATGACGGAGAAGGGCCGGCCGCACAGTACGACTCCCTTCATTGCAGAAGCGTTGCCTTAAACGACGCCAATTCTAGACGACCAGGACGGCGATGTATAATTCCATTTATCGTCGTTGTATACATGTATACAACATATCTGTGTTTTTATGTGTGTCTTCGGTCTACCCGTTTGGACTGACATGTGCGGAAATATCTTGCAGTTATGTGTTGTTGGGTCGCTGTGGCGGCTGTGTGCTTTGCCTCTGGTCTGTTTATTTGGCGTCATGTGTTTTATTTCCGTGTGAATGAACGTGCACAGGGGGAGAGGAAGAGCGAGAGGAAAAACGCATGTATAAACTGCCCTTTTTTTTTCTTTTTTCTTTTGTTTTCTTCCTTCTCCCGCTTCCCTTTTTTTTTTTTTTTTTGTGGCCACTGTGAAGAAAAGAGGTGGGCGCAATCAAAAGACTCACGGGGAGGCGAACAGAAGAGAAACGTGATTGCGGGGGATACGAAGGGCGGTGGACTAGGACTGCGGTCAAGGTGCAGTGCGATGCTCCGCTGGACAGGTGGCAGCAAGGCCCGAGCGTCTTTTTGGCAACCCTCTGGAAATTACAGTACCGGTTTTCGTGGCGCTGACAATGACATCCACGACAGTCGTTCCCGTAACATTCATCATCGCCATCCGACAACATCGCATGAGTGGCGTTCGCGACACCCGTTTTACTCGGACAACAGGAATGAACCAAAAGGCTTCCCCAGAAGGTCTCATACCAACAGAGATGCTACTGTGGCATCATCGTCTGAGAGTGGCGGTAGGCGGTCCCCTTCCTCGGCAAGAAGAGAAGGCCGAGTGGGTGGGGTGGATTGTATGGCACTGGAGTGGTCATTGAAGGCTGCTGCAGCAGCTGCTGCAGCTGCTTCTTCTTCTGCGAAACTGCCGCGGCAAGAGGCACTTGAAGGATGGAAAAAGCCAGCATGCAACATGGCCGTGGGGCACTCGAGGGCGGGGGAACACCCACTAGCGCTCGGTGATGCGGCGCACCCTGAGTGTCAATACAACCACGCTGAGTCGACGATGGCAGCCCAAATGGGACCAAGGGGTTTGGAACTTCCTTGCCCGGGCTTTGGTGAGTTAAGTGCAGAGGAGACGTGGACGGAGCCGGCGTGTTCGCCGCCATTTCACGTCTCTCCGTGGGAACCGGATACATGGACACTCTCGGATGCCCCAACTTGGGCTCCGCAGGAGTGTTTCTTGTCGCATCTACCAGAATCTGCTGAGGAGTGGGAGCTGAAGGAGGGGAATGAATTTCCACCGCCTCTGAGTTGGGGAGAGACGCATCATGACCCAATGAATGTCTTTTTGGACCAGCGCACATTCTTCGCCTCGTCCAACGTGCCTCCAGAGGACAAACAAGTGAATGCATTTCTTGATGAATCCGTAACTGCATGGATGGACGACGACTGTCCGTGCGATCTGCTTTGGGAGGAGTATATTGAGCCTGCAGCAGCGAGAGAAGGAGAACGGGGAGGTGTTTGGGAAATCCCTATTGCCCCTGGTTGCCTCCCGGGTGCAGCCATCACTCGCACGGGGGAATCGGTCGGCTGCTGGACACCAACCCACTGCGACAGATATGCAGAAACTTCCGATCAGGCGTGCTTTGATGGATCTTTGCTTCTTCAAACGCCAAAAGAGCCTTCTTTGGGGAAATGCCGATCGCCAGTGGTCTCAAGGGCAGAACCCAACGCGGTGTTGGCCCTCACCTCGATGCTGCGCGGCATGAATCAAAGCCAAAGGATGCCTTATGCCCACTCCAGGGATTCTTTCACGCATTTAAGCCGCGGCCGGGACGGTCGACATTTTGTGCGGTACGGTTCGGATGCTGCCATGCGGGAGCCGTATGGTTTTCAGCCCCATTCCGGTCAAATTTTCTCCGATCAGGCGCCTGCTGCAGCGAGGGGAGGGGGCATGAGAGGCAGGGGACGAGGCTGGCATCGCGGTTATTCATCGCATCTTTCCGGCGGTGTTCCCTCCTCGAGATTTCAGGCGTTTCAGCGCCGGTACCGCCGGGGCTAGTGGCCTCACAGAGAGACAAATAAACCAACAAAAGAACATGCAAATGAAAGATACAGAATGAAGGATGATGGACGCGCACGTGTCGCGAAGAGTTATGATTTATTTGTCGTAAATACACAGATATTACTTTTTCCTTTTTTATTATTTATTTATTTATTTATTTTTATTTTTTTCTTGGGGCCCTTTATCAATAAATTGTAAACGGATGCCCTTGTATTTTACCTGGCCGCCCACTCCTGCAGTGAAGGGAAGGAATGAGTGGAAGGAAAGAACAGAAGCGGAGATGTGAATGCGTCACCTCCCTCTCTCTCTCTCTCTTTTTTTTTTTTTTTCTTTGTTTTGATTTACGCTTAGCTTCCTCACGTTTGTTGCTTGCAGGCAGACAGGCGCACCCGCAGTTTTGCGGATGTTCAAAAACGACAAGAGGATGTGCTCTGCGGTGGGGATTATTCGACTTTTCTTTTTTTGCACTTCTGCTTTTTCTTTTTTCCTTTTTTTCCTTTTTTTTTTTTTAATTTATGCAAGGGGTGTGATGAATGCGTGGTTTTATGCGACTCAAGCGAAGTGCGAGGTGGTGTTTGAGATGAAACTCGCACTTTACGAAGAAGCCTGCGCTTTCCTGGAATCGAGTTGCCATCATGATGCTGGCGATGACGGCGACGGTGGTATTAGTGGAGACGGGGCGGAGGCCGCCGAGTTGCTCCCACAGCTGCTGCTTATGGAGAAGATGCGACTCGAAGGGCCACTCAAACCCCCCAAGAGAACGGGCTTCTTGGACACGATTGAAGAGCAGTTAAACGCCGTATATAATGGGCTGGAGGAGGGATACAATCTGAATGCCGAGGATACACGGGTCTTTGGACACGCGGTGTTCCCCCCACATGTGGTGACTGGCACCGATGTGTCGGATTCAGGCACGGGTTCCAGCGTTGGGCCGCAGCTCTACGGGGAACTCACTTCAAAGGGAGTTCGTCAGCTCCACCGTGCCGTGCTGCAGTGCCTTGAGCGAGGTGGCATTGTTGCCCAGAGTGAAGAAGTAAAAGTGGAGGAGCAGGGAACACAAGGCCCGCACCAACCGACTCGTCATGCTGTCGTGGGGGTTGATGTTGGGAGTGGGACGGGGAAATTGTTGTTTGAGTGGTCCTTGTTGGCTCAGCGAGATGCGATGCTGCCGGCTCATTGGGCACATGTGGGTGTGGAGTTGGCGCCCTCACGAATGCAAATTGCCCGCCGCGCCATGCGTGGAAGCGCGTCGCTCGTGTATTCTCCCACAAGGCAGCGGTGGCGCGTGAAGCTGCCGTGCGGAGGTGCGGGTCAGCAGAGGGAGGATGAGGATGTGAAAGTTGTGTTGTGCGAGGCCGATGTCTTCACTCCCGGGCTTCTTTCCAACGAAACATTTGTTCCTCTTGCAGACGGCGGGACAGAAAATGATGCTGCACCGGGTGATTTCAACAAGAAGTTGTCTTCTCATCTTGTGGTGTTCTGTTGCGGCTTGGGGTTTGCAGAGCCTGCCGTTTGTGAGCTATGTGCCTCGCTGGAGCGTATGTGGCAGAAACCACACATGGCGTCATCAGCATGGCAGTCTTTGACTTGTGTCTTCCTGCT
Organism: Trypanosoma cruzi; assembly: GCF_000209065.1. Classification (NCBI taxonomy): domain Eukaryota; phylum Euglenozoa; class Kinetoplastea; order Trypanosomatida; family Trypanosomatidae; genus Trypanosoma; species Trypanosoma cruzi. The sequence goes on from NW_001849491.1 coordinate 161,891, forward strand.
CCGTGCCTTTACTGGGCTACGATCATTTCCTCTCTTTAGGTTGTGCACGGAGACGACGGGGCCTCATGACGCGAGTGTTGGCTTCATTTCCACCATAAACCTGAACACAACATGGATGGATGAGGCTCCTGCCTGGCTGCTGTCGTTTCGTCGTGTGTGTGACAAGTAGATGGAGTAGAGTGCGCATTTCTAAATGTATACACTGCGTATTTGGAATTTACATTATTGTTATGACTTGCTTTCAATGGACACCCACACCCACACCCTCACACACATAAGTATTTGGCTAACATTGCAGCCACAGGATTGTACTTACACGCACGCCTATGGCAATATCTCTGCCATGTGTGTTTGTTTTCTTGTTTCCATTGCTTTACCCCGACCTCTTTTTCTTCTTCTTTTTTTGGTTCCAGAACTGTACTCGGTTCTATTTGGTTATTTTCCTCCCTTTTTTTTCTTTCTTTTTTCCCCTTTTCTTCACGGCAGCAGGTGCGAGTCCACCTTTACGTTTGGATAAAGCAGCGAGGCAAAAGGACAGGAGATCCGTCAAGAAGAAGAAAAAGGAAAACTACAACAACAAATAAAAGGACGAAAAGGGAGGCGCGCAAGATGACATCGTTCCTCCATTCTCTGGCGGACCATGTGAGTCTTTTCACTATGGCCGTTGCTATGGGCGGGATTGCCGTCTTCATTTATCACGCGCATCGGGGAGGGAAGCTGGGCAAACTGCTGCCATCCTCCTGCCGTGGCCGTCGCTCGCCTGTGCTCAACGGCGTTGTCGCTGGCCAGCAGCCGGAGATGGCAACGAGGAAGGCGATACATCACATCATGCACGGGGAGATTGCAACACTGGGCGAATTGGTGTACTTCTTTCGCGGCGTTGGCAATGAGAAGAAAATTTTCATTGATCCCGTCCTTCTGTCATATCTGCAGCGTCTCTTGGCGGCGGATGCCCCGCCGGACGCCATACCACCTGAGCTCCAGGATGCGCATGTGCGGAAGATGCTGTGTCAGCTTTGTCACTGCAGCGAACAAGCTACCCGTTTAAAGATGGAACGCGCCACATCATTTGATGCTGAGAACCCAGAACACATGCGCCTGCTCAGGGAGTTATGGGCGGCAGCGGGGAAGTTGCCTGCCGACTTCTCCCATCGCAGTGATAAGTGGGTGGAGTTTGGCTTCCAAGGGCTCGATCCCGCAACGGACTTCCGCGGGGGTGGCGTCTTGGCCCTGCGGCAGTTTTTGCACTTTGCTCAAACACACAACGCGGAATTTAAGGAGATGATGGCCTTCAACAAGAGGGCTATTGCTGCAGGCGAGCATAGCTGGTATCTTTTGGCCGTTGTCTCCATTCAGTTTACGGCGCAGTTGTTGCTGCAGCAGGATCACACGTTTTTTCTACCGCAGCTGGAGGTTTTGTATGACACCATCCGTAGAGAAGAGGAGGACAACGAAAAGAAGTTTGGTGTTACGGTGCGCCACGTGGGCGATGCACGTGCGGAAGTGGTGGAACGCAGCTGCGGCAACAAGGAAAAGGGCGAAACCGGTGGCGGCAATCGGAGCAAAGCGGTTCGCACTCAATGGAGCGAAAAGAGCGACTTTGAGGTGGGCTTTTACTTACTTCATCATCAGCTCCTGCTGCACTTTAAGACGTGCTGGCATCGTGACCTGCCGCACGTGATGGAGTACGGCAACTACATGCCAACAGTATTCCGGAGCTTCTTCGTGCAGGCCTGAGTGCCTGTACGACGCGGCAGGTGGAGGAAGGGAGCAGAGGCAGCTGAGAGAAGGACGGCATGCTGGTCCGACACGAAGCATGTCTGATGGATGGTCAGTGAGAGGCACCGGCGGCAGCGTTCTCCATCTTTTTTTTTTTTTTTTTTTATGTTTCAATACGCACCACTCTGTGCAGGTGACTCTGCGTCTGTGTCTGTGTGCATGTGTGCGTCGGTTGTGTGACGCACAAAATCAGCTCTCATTGTGGGCAGGCACTTTTCCATTCACGCCTCCCCTGTCCTTTTCACCCTTTTTCACCCAACGAGTTTCAGCGGTCATGTAGAATATATAAGTATATAAATATATACATGTTAATATTTCTTTGTACTTGCGGAAAGGACTATTCCTATTCACCTTCATTTGCAACTTCTCAGGGACTGTTATTACTAAGAACGGAGGAGAAAAAAAAAAAAAAAAGAAGAAGGGGTGGGGCAGAGGGGTGAAGAAAATAAATAAATAAATAAAATAAAGGAAGAGTAAAGTTGTGGCGTCCGAGTGAGTGAACAAATTTGTCTGGGAGAGTCAATTTAACACATACATAAACATACATACACATATATTGAGAGGGAGAAAACGGCGGGGTTTTATATAGGTAGGCAAAGCGAAGAACAGGAGTGGTGACAGGAGGATGTCTTTGAATGCGAACGCAAAGGAATGGCGCCCGGCTGGTGAGCTTGCGTCGTTTCTGCTTCCGGCCTCCACGAGTGAAAGAGAGTGCAACACTGCTGTAGGGAATGGTGTGGCCGCCGATGTCTCAGCCGACAAGAATGATGCCGCCGTGCCATCGTTGTCGCAAGAAGAGGAGCAACAAAAACAGCAGAAACAATCTCTTGACGCCGTCATGGCGTCCCCGTCGTACTACCCTTCTTTCACGCGTGCGGGGTTGTGTGCGGCGGCGGCGGTGGCTGGGGGCGCTGCGATAGAGCTGGAGGGGGTGAACTGGGCGGAGGAATTTGGGCGTGTCATGGCTCTCACGAAGGAGTTGATTGAGCGTCAGATGAACGGGGAGAGGGATGCCTCCAGTAAGTTGGACGGAGGCCACACGAAGCCGGGCCACAACGTCAGCGCTGAGCAGAACTCACCACAAAAACCACAAGGTGCAGTGACAGCCATGGACCCCAGCCGGTACCCGGCACTGCCGGGCACGGACGAGGTGAGGCCACTAGTGAGCGGCAAGTGGGTAAACGCACCGGCGGCTCTGCTTTCCAAGTCGAGTGCTAGTGTCAGTGGCGAGGCGCATGCTCGCACAGCACCCGCAGCCGCAGCCGCAGCCATAGCCTCCTCCACCCACCCCTCCTCCGCAGCGGGTGTAACGGAGCTGGACGAGAACGGTAGACCACTTCCCCCGCTCACCTCGAAGGGCAACCGGAGGTGGAAGAAACCCACGAAGGCACAACAAAAACGTGAGATGGCTCAAAAGAATGCCTTTGAGGCCTTTGCAAATGCTCTGTTGCACAGTGTCTCCCCGTTTATGGCGCCGCTACGAGAGCGATGCAAAACATCTCTTCCACACATTAAGGTTGACCAGCGGTTTGGGAAAAGTGGGCAGCCACAGACGGCCGTGGCACAATTTGTCGTAGCCCCACTGATCACGAACTACCGACCGCGGCATTTCCATGATCTTACCCCTGGCGACCTGATGGAGTTCCATTACGACTTTGCTCAGGTATTGAAGCAACTTAAATCCGCAAACGACATTCTTTTTGGGTATGGTCCGGTATGGAAACGTTATGCGGTGCCTTACTGCTATGTGAACTGCAAGGAATACCGGCAGGAGGTGTTAAACCTGTGCCCAGACGAGGTTCCCAACATGCGTGTGGAGGCCATATATGAAGATGATATACTGAAGGACATCACAAACGTAGTGCTTGCTGTGGAGGAGCTGGAACCATTGCAAAATATATCAATTATTCAGGCAATGAGCCGTCGTGTCAACTTAGCCCCTCTTTTTGACGCATTTGACACCATATTTAAACCAATCGAAAACTACCGCATCGTCATACGCGATTTACACCGCGCTCCATCTACATATCTGATTCAGACTTCTAATCACGAGATCCAACAAAAGCCATCTCCCCTCGTGCTATACAACGACCCCAACCTGTGGTACGAGCTTCCCGTCGTCAGCCGCATAAAAGTGGAGGAAAAAACAACAGGGGATGCCCTGGAGCACCATGCAGTGGGGTCAGCGACGACTTCTGCCTCCACCAAGAATGCAAAGGGGAAATCCAATGTCGTCCCGAACACCAGGAATGGTCACTTTATTTTAGCCGAGTGCGGCCCTCGAAGTAAGCGCAGCAACCCGGGTGAAATCTCCTCGTTGGCTCTGGTGGCACCAGTGGTGGGGAGCGTTCTTTGCGTGTTCATGACGGCCTTTATTTTGTGGCGGCGAAAGTCCAGTCGTTAGTCTCCCGCCCACACTGCGTCCCTGTCAACATGTCTGGAAGTTCACAGGCGGAGCGTCTCAAGACTGTCAGTGTTTGTGTGTGTGTATATATATGGAGCGTTGCGGCCCGTTTCGCTGCAACGAGGCGAAGAGTGAAGGGCCAAGAGAACGTAAAGAAAGAAAAAAACAAAAGAAAAAACAAAATAAAAAGGCAGCCACAACACCAAAGGGTTGGGATCCAATGGAAGGGGAGACGCATTAAAGGCGTGCACACGGGCGAAGACAATTAACCACAGGCGCTAACGAACTAAAAGCAAGAAGGAAAAAAAAAAAAAAAAAAGAGTGCATGAGCCGCAAGAATAAACGAAAAATAAAGAAAGAGAAAAGCAAGAAGAAAAAAAAAAAAAAAAAGAGGCGAAACAGTTACCCGGCAACGACACCAGAATGCGAGGAATAAACGCATCCATTCGCAGATGAATCATTGATGGCAGTGCGGTGGGGTCTCTTGTTAGTCGACCATTGTCCGTGGAGACGATGGCTGTCAATCAACAAATGATCGCTTAAAAAAAAAAAATTGAGGAGAGAGGGGGGAAAAAAAAGGTGAGGGACGAAGAGGAACTGCTCTCATCATCTACGCTTGCACGAATTCTTGTTGAAACGTTTTTGCACGTCTCTCGCCACCTAATGGTATTTGTAACCAACCGATCCACCTTCTCTAAAACGGCGCAAATGCTTGTTCAGGTGTTTAATATAACCTGCGTTTTTACCGTGACATTTCTCCACTGTCATGCGCTGTCTTCCCCTTCTTCCTGTCTCTATTTGTTTTTTCCCCCTTTTTTTTCCCTTCATTTCCCTCTGCGTTCCCAAAGTATTTGAGGCTACCACTAGCTATATTGAGGCGCCGAGACGAGATGCGAGTCCCTGAGTGCGCACCGTCTGTGACCGCGAGTTTGTTGTCTACACACGCGCTGTACTGGCTTGCGTGCTGCGGCGTTCTGCTGCGCTGCCCGACATGCACCGCTGCCCAGATGTTCATTGTGCATACCCCGCACGCTTCGTACGATGAGGCCGGTGCGACGTGCAGTAGCCCTGGTGGGGGCCCAGTGGAGGCACGCATCCCGGCGATCGAGACGAAATACGTTGTCTTGTTGAGGACTCAGTGTGGACATTGAAGGAATATCATTGTCTTCCTTTCTGGGAGCTGTGACGACTGCGGCCTGTCGCCGCGTGAAATTGTCAACTGTGCGTGGTGCTGGAGGCAGAATTGGAGGAAGCGATGCGATTTGGGCTCTTTCTTTTACCTCTCAGCTCCGAGAGTTTTGGACCGACCGGTGTCTGGCATGTATGGGAATTGGGGCCTCTCCTTCCCGAGCGGTCCTCGTGCCCGTCGGGTTCTTACACTCCGCTAATTTTTGGACGCCTGGGCGAACTCGTTGTACCGGCCTCCTTTCAGGGTGATGCACACGTTGTGCCAGTTCGAGGACCCCACCGTCACTACCGTTGCTGCTGATTCATTTGTCAAGGAAACGTCGACGATGGTTTCTGGCTCATCATTGTTTTTTTCCTTGTCAGACGGGTGGCTGTTTGCGATTGACCGACGCGGCGTGAAGGGCAACTGATGGGCTATTGAGGTCGTGCTATTTATTTTTCGTGGCACACTGACGTCGGTCCTGTCGTACCTTGCCCTGCGACCCGATCCCGAGAAGGAGGAGTAAAATTTCGAAGAGGCTGATGAGCATGAGGAAGATTGGGAGGAGGAAAAGGGAGTTGCACTGAAGCGCTGTTTAGACAGGAATGGACGGCATCAATTTGACTTACTGAGCTTCTGGTGGATATTTTTCACCATGTTGCCGTTGACAGCGATGCTTCTAGAATCTGCATGACAGTATATATATATAATGATGTTGATTTGTTTACGGGGATGCATTTTTTATTACTGGTTGTCTTTTTTTTTTCTTCTCTTTTCACGGTTTTATTTCCAGCTGGTTTTGTTTTAATTAACTTCTTCTTTATTATTATTATTATTATTATTATTATTTTATTTTTTATTTGTGCGTCATGGATTTTGTTGTGAGACGCTGAGGCTTTTTTTTTTTTTTTTTGGCTTCTGGCCGTTGGCGAGGAGGTGTTGTTGTGTGCATTGTTTTTTGTTTGGGTGAAACCGTATGTGATTGCCGTGCCGTGGCGGCGTGAATTTAGGAGGTACCTGTTTTCTTTTGTCTGTGAGCAGGACACCTTTGCTTTAATTGTTCTTTTTTTTTTCTTTGGGAGGCGGTGAAGGGCATTTTTGTTTACCTTTTTTTTTTTAGGGAGCAGCCCACACGCACACACACACACACGCAGGCGCACGCAGGCCTAAGAGGATCATGCCCCTTAGGATGGGTATTGGTCTTGTTGAGCGTCATCGTGGGGACGTTTCAAGGGAACTGCCTGGCCCTGCCGCTGCTGCTGCTGCTGCTAGTGGTGTTTGTGGTGGTGTCATTGACGAGGAGGACAATTACGACGAGGGGCCACGACCGAGTTCTTTTGTGCCGACGCCAGAGCCTCGTGTACCTGCCACGGCTTCCACTGCTGCTTCCGCGTCCTTCTTGCATGCCGGCATGTCCACGTCTCCCCGTTCAACGAGGGCGGAGCGGAACACACTTGGGGGATCGTTGTCCATGTCACCTGTGATGGATGGGGCATCGCTTCGTCGTCAGGTGCGGAGACGGTCCTCCGTCGCTCACGTGCGGCGGCTGGATTTCAGCACGACGGTGATGGATGGTGTGGAGTGGAGCTGGCTTTGTCGGGATGTGCTGCCAACGATGTCGAGCCTGACTTTCTTGGGATTGGCACACGTGGGACTCACAGACAAACGACTCGTGGAACTCATTCGCGAGTGCCATTTAGATTCTGTGAGCCGCAGTACGGCGCTGCCATTATCTTCCTCATCATCACTTTTATCAAGACGGTCAGGGGGTCGTGTGGCGTCAAAGTCTATCATGTTTGGCGATGCGTCTTCTTCCCCAACCTCACGTGAATTTAGTGCTGGAAGAAAGAAACCTGCAAGGGCGTTACCGACGGCTACGGGGGCGCGTGGAAGACGTGAATTGCGTGGACTGAGCGTGTTGGATTTAAGGGGGAATCATCTAACACACCGCAGTGCAGCTCCTCTCGGAAAGCTTCTTCTTTGCGTGGCAGACACCCTGGACGAGCTACACTTATCGGGGAATCCTTTGCAGGACTATGGGCTTCAAATCTTGGGGATTTATTTGGCCAAATTGCGGCTCACGTCCCTGCGTAACGAGCAACACTTTTTCCCACCTTCGCTGGTGCAGCAGTATGCGGCAATTCTCAAAAAGAAGAAGAGAGAGTCTGAACACGAGGTGAGGATGCGGCACGGTGTACTTCAGGGACCAACCCACACCACGACGGACGAGTGGCTGCGTGGGGAGAATGGAGGACGAAACACGAAGGAAGAAGAAGATGATGCCTGCGGTGAGGCGCAAATTCATTTGGGAATTTCATTCCTGGACCTGCGAGATTGTCAGGGCTCCGCACGGGGAATTTCGGAGGTGCTCGCTGGTGCCAGTCGTGCCCACAGATTGGAAACCATTCTGTTAGCAGGCAATGGGGCCTTAGCAGCAGCGCTTATTTCTCCCAAATCAACATGTACGGATAGAGAGATGTCACCGCCGGCAACAGGAAACAGAGGTGAGGGGCTTTCAGAGACAAACCCGTCGCCTACAGCGAATCGATTCTCTAGTTTTCAAGAACTCCAATACCCATGCGCGTTATCAGCTGTAAACCTCTGCAGGGTACCATTATCGATCATGTGTACACCCATTGGCTGCCGCGAACTTTTTTTAAATATATTTTTTTGTTGCCCTAAATTGATCCTGTTGGATGTCTCACGGAGCCTTGACTTTTCGAAACTGCCAACTTCGCTGCTGCAGCAGGTCCTGATGGATGGGAGAGAACCTTCGAGTGACCCACGTACCTATTGGCGCCTGCAGCGGGAGTTGGAGGGGGTGGCGGAGTTTACGCTAGATGCAGTGATGATTGGTCGCCAATCGTGCGTGGGAAGCATTCTTTGTGAATTGGTCGCACATGCGGCATTTAACGCACAGCGACGGCAAACTGTGGCTCCTTCCGCATTTTGTTACTTGAAGGAGTTGTACCTAAATGGTACGGGAGTTACTGACGTGGCGGTGCGAGGTTTGGCGATTGCCGTATCCTCTTCGGGGTCGACGGGCGTTCTTTCTAGCCTCACGGTGCTTGACATGGCGGATAACCTCCTGACAGTTAATGGCTGTTTGCAGGTTATGCATGCCTTTATCCTTGATTGGCCAGTGACCCCTTCTGTGTTGTCAACCCTGGCGATTCAGGGAAATGCTGGGATTTATCATGATGATAATGACACCATTCTGCTGCTTCAGCAGGTTGCCGAGGCTGCTGTGCAGAAGCGGTGTGAAGAAAGACAACGGCGTGATCCTGTCGACGGAAAGAGATTCCCATCGCCGCTGAGCATTTATCTCGGTGCTGTGCATGCAGCAACCTTCAGCATCTCAAGCGGCGGGGAGACGGTCTCGACTGGGTTGCCACGCACACATACCACCCGTTCTTCGTGGCGACCTGAAGGGGACAACATAGCAGCAGCAGCAGCAGCAGCAGCAGCAGCAGCAGCAGCAGCAGCAGCAGCAGCAGCGGAAGAAAAGGAAGCCGTGAAAATGGGGAGGAAACGGGAGCAAGGCGAGGTGTTGGCGGTAAATGAGAGTGATTTCGATAGGGAATTCCCGGCGTTTCAGCTCGGAGAAGTTGGACCAGCGCCGTCTCCACAGAAGGCGGTGAGGCCGTTGATGGAGGGACCAGTGGGTACTTCGTTCATTTCCCCACTTGGCGCACAAATGGCGGCCCCCTGCGATGTCAGCTCTATCCCACCCGGAGAGACCCCGCGGCGGTTTCTCTTCTCCATGCCGTCGACACCATCGATGCCGCAGCGCACGGCGGATCGGTTACATCCACCCGATCAACAGAACAGGCCACCGCTGCGACAAGAAATCAAAGAGGGAGGGCAGCGGCGTAGGAGTTTCCCCATTTTGTCGCCATTGGTTGTAGATGATAGTTCGTTTATTGCCGGAGGATCCACCACGGAATTCATCGCGGGAGAGATGCAGCGTGGTTCAGTCTTTAATATCCAGCCGCCAACAGGGGTTTCCTCAGCGAGTAGAGGAGCCGGTGTTGTGCCTCGTTTGACGTTAGCAAAAGGAGATGACCGGCGGGCAATGGACGTCGCGACCGCCACACATGGGCGTTACTGCAACGGTGGACGCGGGATAACACCACCGTCATCCAGAACAAATGATCATCCTGTGCTACAAGACAGACAGAATGGTGTGCAGAGAGAAACATCATTCACGTTGGTTTCTTCTCCCAATTCCAAGGCGTTTAAATTTGGCTGTCTCTTTGCCTCCATGGACGTTAGCAGGGGTCGCGACAGCAACGTGGAGGAGGGGAATGCTTTGACCAGATCTCGTGTTAGCAGGGAGGAAATTAACAATTATAATGGTGGTGGTATTGGTGAAACTGATGCTGGGGAGAAGGGAGCACGTGTATTGCCTGAAACCGCGAAAGTTTTTACTTTGCACGGAGATAAAATCCTGGGGCTGAAGGAAGCTGAGGATGGTGCGTCACCAGTAGTGGTGTCGTATGGTGACGGTGCTGTTGGGCGTGAGAGGCAGACAGCATCAAAAGTAGAGGTCACAAGCAGCGCTGTGGACGGGAAATGGAGGATGAACACTGCCGCGAGGCTCGGTCGCTTGCAGAAACAATTTTTGAGTGAGCCTCTGGATGAGTCGGACCGTCCAGTGATGATGATGGCATCAACAGCTCATTTGCGCTCGGATGAAACCAACACGGATGGTTCTACCGCTGTTGCCACTGCCAGCAAAGATGCCACTGTGATGAAACCGGAGCCAATCCAAGATTTACTGTTGCAGAAAAATGGAATAGGGGAGGAGAACATGCGGTCCGACCCTGTGATACCAGCATTGGGTAACCCCGATGACATGGAGACGGCATCTTTGAGACCGATAAGAGGACGTCGTGAGAAGAGCTTTGTCATGTCCTATTACCACCCCATGGGGCACATACTCTGTCGTGGCTGGCGCCTACTGTATCGCAACGATCCAGTTGGCGAAGATGCCCGGGCATGTGTTGAGCGTGATGTGTGGACGCTTCTGCAGCCACTGGATACAGAACAGGGAAGCGCGGTGTTGAGTTCCGTATCGTTTGTTGTGCCATCGGCGGAAGACATGGATAACGATGCGGAGTACGGCATCACAAGACTAAAAATTGTCTCCAATGAGCGTCGCTCCGTGCTAGCAGAACGGTTACAGCATAACGCAAACATGGAAAATGGGATAATTGCCTTTCCGAGGCTTATTGCGGCAATTCGGCGAGCCGAGGAGGACACTGTGGATGTGGTTGCAGCCATGCTTGACGCGGCTCATGGTAGACTTCCTCCAGAATACGTGGGATGCACCGCGGAGGAATTGGTGCACGGGCGGCACGGTAACGAGGACGAGTTAATGGCTGAACTTGGAGCGGCCATTGCTGCCGGCAGCAGCGGTGGCAGCGGTGAGGCATCACAGGCGTCATTCAATGAGGAGGAATATGCGGCGGACCAACTGCTTTCCTTCTCCAGCACCGTTGATGCCCTTCCTCTCGCTGAGGAGCCCGTTGAGGGAATCGCGGAGGATTCGCAGTTGCTTCAGTCGCAGAAACAAACAACGGAATTGAGGGAGAAATCCGAAGAGGCAGAGGAGGAGGCAATAATGCCGAGTGCCGCCTTAACTCATGAATCCCCTTTATTTAAATTGGCTGATAGGCCGCAGGCAACTTCAGTGAGCGCAGAGGAACCGCCGGCAGAAACACCGGAAACGGCTTCTCCTGCGGGAATCACGGTGCAGCTTGACACGGGGCCAGCGACCAGCGCTAATGCTGCATCAGCAACAACTGTGGGGGTGGATGAGGCGATGAATCAACCGGCGCGGAGTGTGGTTGGCCGAATGAAGACATTTTTGTTTTCTTTTCCGCATCGTGAAGGTCACTGCCTGTGCCGAGGCTGGCGTCTCTTGCATCGTCCAGACTCTGTTGGCGAAGAGGCACGACGGCTACTGGAGGCGGATGTGTTGTCGTTCCTGCGGCCAGCAACTGAGAAGGAACAAAAGAACGCCGATAACGATACCAGAAATTTTTCTGGTGATGTTTATGATGATGCGTCTGCAATGAAGGCTGTCGAGTCGGTGTCCTTTACGTGGGAAGGGTCTTCGTCGTCTACTATGCAGCTACAGGTGGTGACCAGCGAGCGTCGCGCCGTCATTTCACAACGAATACAGCAAAACGTCGTTGGGGATGAGGGGATGTTGCCACGCTTTTTGGAGCTTCTTCGCAGCAACGCAAATTACGACACCATTCATGCCGTGGAAACGTATTTGCAGCGACAGGCCTCGGTGGATTTACGGGAGCGCATTGCCAACCGTTACCGTTCCATCGGGACGCTAGTCCATTACTATCACGGCGATGAGGCCGCTATGTTAGTGGAGATTGGTGCGGCAAGTATGGTTGATGTGGAGGCCACTGTCGCTCCTGCAGCTGCTGATTCTGCTGCTGTTATGTCGATACCGTCGCGGGGAATCCTTGAGGGTGAGTCTGAACGCGGCGCCAAAGAGGTGATGGCGACGGGAGACGGTGAGGAAGCACACCGGCTGCTGGAATGCGGGGATGGGGTTCAGGGGCTAAATGAATCACCGCTGCATTTGCAGGAGACGTTGATGGGGATTCACAGCAAAGAGGATGCTGTGGAGAAAAAAGACCACCACACGGCAGAAAACACGCTCTTGTCCCGCCGTTCCCCCCTTTCCTTTCTGACTCTTTCGACGCCCATTCAACGCGAGGGAGATGGACGCAGCGTAGAGTTGACACCACACGGGGGTAAGAGTGGCAGCAGCCAACGCATTCACAACAGTGTCGCCAACAAGGGCGAGAAGACGGTCACGAAGAATGAGGATGTCAGCAGTCCTGCAGCACACATACAGGAGGCCTTTGCGGAGAGAGTCCGTCGTTTACAATATCTAGCATACAGTGCGATGGCCAAGGGTGCGATTTTATTGGATAAGCGCCAGAGGCACAAGCTGCGCATCTGTAAGGGAAAATGGGGCCGACAGCCCGTCACGATTGCTGTGGAGTGGGATGTATTTCTTGTGGTATATTTTTTGAGGGGCACGAGATTTGGCATGAAGTCGCACAAGACCCTCGTGTTGGTGCACCCTGTGGCCTCTGGGGTGCGGTGCTGTGTTGATGTTGACAACAACGTTGGAGGCCGTGTGCATGCGATACGCATCCGATTAGAGCGTTCACATTCCCCGGATGAGTTGGGAGTGCCCTTGCAGGAAATAGAAGAAAGGCTGCATGCGGTGTCGATGCTCAATTCTCGCTCGAGGTCTATGGCATCTTCACATGCCAGTTTGATACCAATGCAGAGTGTGACAAACATGAGTATTGGAAGTAAATCGTCGTCTGTTGACACCGTCGATTCTGTGCTGTCGGCGCCAAGCACGGAGCGGCTCCTGCAGCGATCCGTGTCTTTTCAAGTGACTGTGAGTGATACGAAAAAGGCCCGTGAGGCGGTTGCCGCGATTCGCGGCGTGGTGCAGCATGCAGTGAACATGATACAGCAGACGATCTCCGAGCAGGATCGCCATGCCGTGGCCCGCCCACTTCCTGCAACGCGGACAAATTAGAAGAGATGAGGTGCAAATATCTTCATATATTATACGCACACACACATGCCTACCGAAATGCGTACATGCCCAATTCACGTATGAACGTGTGTGTGTGTGTGGCTGTATTACACTTTATTCCTGGCGCCACTGCGGCTTTTCTCATGTTTTTTGTATTTGTTTATAGCGAGCAACGTGGAATAAGCGCTTTTGATGCAGTCCGTCCGTGTGGGATGATCCACGCCTCCAAGAAAACGAGGAAGCGACAAAAAACAAAAACGAAAGAAATGAAGAGCGGACGGCTTTGTTCCTGGTTTTTTGTTTTCTTTTTTTCTTTTTTTCCCCTGCTGGTTCTCCTCTTTCTTTAAACCTCTTTTCTTCCGTGGTGGCCACGCCCTCGATGCCACATCTCTATTCGCCACTTTTCACGTTTGATCTCCACGCCGGCACGGCGTGTTTCCTCCCGTTTTTTTTTTTTTTTTTTGTTTCTCATTTCTGTGCGCTGCCGTCTCACTTTGACGCTCTTCACATCCCTTTCCCAACGTCACACACACCGAGAGAGAAAGATAAATGTACAAGAAGGCCCTTCACTCTTTCTTCCTGAAGGTTCACCCGGATTTTTTTCACCACAACCGCAGCCAACAGCTGGTGAACGAGAACTCCGTGGCACGCCTCAATGAGTTGCTGAGTTGGGCCAAGGCGTTTAAGAGCGGCACGCTACGCCCGCCCCCGGCGACATCCATCACGTTGGCCTTCTACACGAAACCCGACGACAGTGGGGTGGGTGAGGATGCACCAGGAGGCAACCAGCAAAGGGCGGCGCCATCCTCCTCCTTCTCCCAAGGCGGGTTTGAGGCAGGGACATCGTCGTCGCCGTTTCTTATTGAGTCCACGTTTGAGCTGGCAGACAACTTCACTCCGGACGACGCCCATCGGGGCTCGGTGGAACGATCCGTCAACAAGTTCCTGCGGGACCTGCTGCGGCGGGCAGCATGCATCGACGGCATCACAGAGTCCATCTCCAGCGCAGAGGACGCGACGGCGGAGCGTGCGGAGGCAAGACCACTGCGGCGGCGCCCCGGTCCACATCGACGCAAGGTGGAGAAGCCTAAGTCCCTTTTGGATGAGGCGACAGAGAGCATGACGTTGCAGTGGAGCATCACCCCGGCACCAACGTTGGATGAACTGATGGAGGCGGATCAAATTCTCTTTGCACGTGAACTGTCCCCTTTGCAATCCGCCTCTGCACTTCACACGCTGCGCCAACATCTTGGGGAGCTTCGGTACCCGGCATGGGAGTCTATGCCACTGATCATATCGAACGAATTCAACATTGGCGAGGTCGCAGGGACTTTAACGATTCCATGGGACTTCACCCCTTTACAGTTTCTTGCCTTTCTTGCACGGAACGATAAGGCCATCCTACATTGCCGTGAGGCCGCTATGCGTTTTGCGAATACGATGGAACAACTCATTTCCGAAATTAGTCACGAACTTGACTTGGACGATATTTTGATATCTTGTAGCCATAAGGATGCCATTTTGGTGTTGCAACTGCTGCAGCGCAACAAGGAACTTCTTCGTGGCTATGGTTTAACTGATCTCACACTGGAAATTGGGACACGGCATGCCATGCGGGCCAATGGTGTGGTGATCATCAGTTGCGAACTCACCGCCGAGGAGCTGCGCCCATGGCTAAAGAAGTTACAGCCCAAGCTTGCCTTACATAAACGCCTTTACCGGATCTCAAAGCAACTATTAGAGGCGACAATGTGGCATTTAAAGGAATTTCGAACGATGGCTGAACCGGGCGGCATTGACGCTTTTAATAACGACTACACATATGCCCAAAGGCTGGAATGGGCGAAGGAATTGTTTCGCATCGGTTCATCGTTGGCCCCATGGGACTGGAAGGAAATCACATTTGTACTTGCCCCTGATGTGGATGTTGACTGGGCGAAAGGGCTCATTGCTCTCCCCTATAATTTTAATGGGGATGCCTTTGTACGTTACGTTGAGGAGGTTCAGCACGAGGCCAAGAGACGCAAGCGGGAGGAACTTCTAGAGGACGATGCGATGCGACGTCAGGGGGCTGAAGACAAGCGGCAGCAGGAGCATGACGAGGAGTTGATGATTCAAACCGACGAAAATAAAGAGAGCGGAGAAAAGTTATCTCAGGATTACTTGCGTGACATGTACAGGCGGACCAGTCCACATATGGAGGAATACCTGGCGTCTAGTAGTCACCGCGTGGACACGCTGTCGGTGGAGCGGCCACTCTCACACGCCGTGACGTTTAACTCCGACGCCGAGGCCGAAGACCAGCTGAAGTGGGAAGGGTTCTATGCGGATCCATACGTGGACCAAGTGCCTACAGGCGATCTGGACGACGTTGCCCACACGTTCATGCTAACAAACCGCTGGCACCGCGAGGAGGCGGCGAAGAAAATGCTCGAACAGCTGCGCGACAGTTACGGGAAGAAAAGCCGTCGATTCGATTATCAGAAGATGGGCGATGTGCTGGAAATTAACAACGCCAAAGTTCAGCCAAAGGGATTTCCAACGATTCCGAGGGGATTAAGACCAGCCCAGTAGAAGAGGAAGAACCACACCGGGTATATACAATACATATATATACATATCTGCGAGGCGATGGAAGAAACTGCAGTGAGTGACTGGTAAATAACAACCAAAAAAAAGGAGGGGGGGGGAGAAGGGTGCGGGTGGTGGAGAGAAGAAAGCCATGACTTGGGACCTTTTCTCGTTTTAGTTCTGCGTGTGTGTGTGTTTGTGTGTGGAGAGGGCCATGCAGAAGTTTCATGAAATGCAACCTGGCCGACGCCTGAGGGGTGGTCAAAGCGTCGCTTGCACCACATGTTCTGATGGCATCTTTTGGTTATAATTTCCTTTTTTTTTTATTTCCTTCTTTTTTTTTCTTTTTTAGGGCAGAAAGCTGAAGCGAAACAGCAACAAGAAGAACAAAACAGAATGGGCCGGAATCCATTTTTGAACGCAGTTTGCCAGCGCCCTTAGCGGAACCGTGTTACCCCGCCGACGGGATTTCCACCGTGTCGGCTGCATTGGGTGTCAAAGGTCCGCGAGATTGTCTGCTCCTTCCCTTTTTTTTTTTTTTCTCTCTCTCTCTCTCTGTGTGTGTGTGTGTGTGTGCTTTGCCCTTTTTCGCATTGTAATTTTGTTTACATGCGTCCTTTTTTTTCTTTATGTTGCGTGTGTAGGCGCTGCACACGGCAGCAGTTGGAGTGAGAAGGGAGCATAGCGATTAAAAGGGTGGAAAGAAAGAGGAGACACGAAGAAAAAAAAAAAAAAAAGGTAGAAAACGAGTATATGCCGGAAACGGAATACCCGACATGGGCCATTGCAGCTGTGGCGGTATTTGGCCGTCACACTACCCCGCTGTTCATACGCACCTTCACCTCTCCGCGGGAGGTACTTGAGCACCCGGATGCCGCCACGTGCGCAAACCTTTATGCTGGTGAGGAGGATGTTGTGCGTCTACATTTTCTTTTGTTTTCCTCGCTGGATCGATGCGATGACATTTTACGTGAGCGGCGAAAGCAACAACAGCTGGAAAAGGGGAGTTCTATTGCTTCTCGACAAGGCCCCGGTAGTCTCAGGACGGTGGTTGGGGTATCTGCGGGTGCGGATGTTCGTTTTCTTGGCAGGCTCCTGCGAAATCACAAGTTTACTTCGTACGGTTTCCAGTCCGCCTCCGGTATACGGACGATCTTGGCGATAGTGGGCGACATCCCACTGGACGCGGTTTTGCCGCTTTGCCGCTCAACTTACGAGGCGGCATCGGCGGCGCTCTGCAATCCCTTTCGAACCCCACGCATGCACGCGCATCTGCTGCAGTCGTGGTCCAAGTCGGGATCGCAAGAACCAACTATTCTTCCAGCAGAATACACGGAAAATTTGAGAGCTGCGCCGACGCCAGAGAGAGTGGCGGAGGAACCCTCACTGGCGTATTCGCACGGGTTTAGGGAGCAGATACGGACGATAATTGAGCCATTCACGGTAACGGCACGCAGTGCTCTGGTCTGATTTCTAGCCGGTCTCTTGTTTCTCTTATATATATATATATATGTATGTGTGTTTTATATACGTTTTTTTCTGGCGCTGCTCGCCTTTCTTTTCCCTCTTTGCATCTCCTTCTCTCTCTCTCTCTGTGTGTGTGTGCGTGTGGATTTTTTCTTTTTTTCATTCTCTTTTTTTATTTTTTATTTTATTATTATCGGTTGTGGAATTTGTGGCGCCCTGCAGGTTTGGTGGCCGTATATTCAA
The DNA here is from genome assembly GCF_000209065.1 of Trypanosoma cruzi. Classification (NCBI taxonomy): domain Eukaryota; phylum Euglenozoa; class Kinetoplastea; order Trypanosomatida; family Trypanosomatidae; genus Trypanosoma; species Trypanosoma cruzi. Next base: position 179,117 of record NW_001849491.1, read on the forward strand.
GGAGCCTTGTCTGCAGCGGGTCCACCAGCACCTGTAAAGGCGGAGGGCGCACTTCACATATCCATATATTTATTTATTTATTTATATTTTAGGGCAGGAGGGGAAAAGCAAAGGAGGAACAGCGAGGGGAATTCTTAAAAAAAATTTTTTTTTTCCCCTTTCTTCCGTGTTTGTTTCTTTTTTTCTTGCGTTGCTAGAACGAAGGGTGAGTTGCCGGACGGGAGGAAAAAAAAGAGTGGAAAAAAAAAAAAAAAAGAAGACCGACGGCATCGTGAGGGGAAGCGAGGCGACAAAAAAAAATAAAAAAAAACAAACAAAACAACAACAAAAAAAGAAAAACAGGCGGCTTGTGGGCCTTTGAGTGGGGAGGGGGAAAAAAGACTTCACCCGGCCATCGTCGAGTGAACACACAAACACAAGAATAGAGAAGACACACACACACAAAAAGGGAAAAAACAACAGAAAAGGGAGGGGAGAGAGGCAAGAGGTACATACACACATATATATATATATATACACATCTATATATATATATATATATATATATTGTAACACCTAGTGACCAACCCACTTATTTATTTATTTGTTGTTTTGCACAGAGTGAGAGGAGGAAAGGGGTCGTACGGACACAAGTCATTAAGAAGAAAAACCCACAACGAGAGGCAGAAAAAAGAAAAAGAAGAGGGAGGAAAGAAAAGAAAAGAAAAAAAAGGGAAAACCGTGAGGGCGGCCGGTGACATAAGCAGCAAAGTGGAGTGGCAGGGGGATATCCACCAAAGAAACAAACAAACAAAAAACAAGCAAATACAAGGAAGAAGGAAACACACTGAGGAGGCGAAGTTTTTATTAGGGCTTTCCAAAGGGGGAGAAAAAAAAAGAAGACACGCACCGCACCGCATCGCACCCCCCAAAGAAAACAAGAGGGAGGGACGTATATATAAAACTACTGCAGTTTTTTTGGTCAGTTGTTTCTGTCTGTGTTGGCCCGTTTGGACTCGCACCTGAGGTGGGGAAATCGGCAGGATGGAGAATCATGGGGTGGCTGAGGTTGACCTTCTCGCGGAGCAGCTGTACGCGGACCCCGACCCAACGGTTCGCCGGCGTGCACAGGCGTCACTGGAGGTGCTTGCCAAGGAGGAGACCGATAGTCATCTTCACTACGCCATTCTCCGGCAATCCAACAGTCAGTATACACTTCTGCTCATCGCACAGAGTATTGTGTCGTGGTTTAGGTCCACACGGAAGTGGATGAGTTCGGAGGAACAGCGAGAATTGATTGTGGTGCACTGTGGCGGTTGTCTGACACGTATGTTTGATAATGGGGCACCCAAACACGTGGTGTCAAGTCTGCTCACAGCCTACGCGAGATTGACGAAACTTGCCTTTGAGAACGAGCCATTTTTAGAGGCCGCGGTGGATTTTCCTTTAGAGATGTTGATGCGGGAGCAAAAGGGTTCTTCAGCAGCCGTGTTAAGTTTGATGCTTCTCAATGTCATGGTGCAGGAGTTTTCAAGACATGATGCCAGCAAATCTCAGACGTATCTTTCTTTTGTGGCGCACCGTCACTGCAGCGGCAACTTTAGGGAGGGGCCCCTTTTAAAAATTTTCTTGGCAGCATTAAAACAACTGGAAGGAATAACAACCGATTCTGTGCACATTTCAGAAGTTGTGAAATTATTGGAGAGTTGTTTTCTTTTTGATTTTCGTGCCATCATGATGGATGAGACGGAGAGCTTGCCGTTTTCCCAGTTTCCATCGTCGTGGAAGAGTACACTGTTGAACAAGCAGAACCTTGGCACAGTATGGGGTCAACATGCAAGGTTACCCTATCCACACTGTGCGACCCTGCTTTCGGGCATTGTTAATATATGCAGCGTACATCGCACGCTGTTTGATTCTTCGGAGGAACGGGGGGAGTACCTGGAGTACACTCTTACGATGTTAACGGAGGTCACCATGATACAAGATGGTCGTCTTAAGATTCCACATTATGTTGAATTGTTTGCCGAAGCGTGTACGCGGGTGTTGACATCATTTGGATATCGTGAGCTGCGTCTCCTCAACGCCTTTGAGCCGTGGGTGAATGCTCTTCGTATTTTGTCTGTGGAGGTGGTGTCTATTCCATTTGGTCAGGAAGGTAGCTTTTCAACAGCGAGCAGCATCTTGTCCTTTTGGGTTACATTGACCACATCCAAACGGCGTTCCTACCATGATCCATCGCAGCGCGACATTGAAGATGTAGTGACGCAATTGTTGCAGAACTTTGTAAAGGCCCGTATTTGCAATGTGGAAGTGAACGCGGTGGATCCTAACTCTTTGATCAATGGCGATAGTCATGACCTGAACAACTCGGTGATTGCACAGTCCGCTTCCTACGCCACTATATGTTTACTGGATCCTCTGACATGTATAAGTGACCTTGTCAACTGCCTCAACCAACATTTTGTTGCGTCGATTCTCTCGTCACCGCTTTCAACAGGATGGCTTTTTTATCTTGTTGGAAGTGTATTGGGGCCAGTGGTGGCCGCTGTGGAGGAGGGAGGGGTAACACCATGTTCCCACCTGCTTGCATTTGTCGTATGGTGCTCCACGAACCGACTGCGTGCTGGTGATAGGGATCCCGCAATGTTTGGACCCTTTGTGGAGTGCGGTTCGCTGCAATTTCTAACGCATTTACAGACAGTTTTTTCAGGGGCTCGCCAGGCGCCTCTTACGACGATTGTTACAAATGTCTTTGGGAACCACTCACGAATGTTTCAATTTATTTTGGATAGTGCGGGTCACAACTTGTTGCGGGGGGCTGAAGATGCGAGGGCGGTGGAAATTATCCGTACATCGGCTGCTGTCATTACAGTTGCCTGTCGAGATGCACCATCGGAGTTACTGCAGGATTTAACGTTTGACCTTCCTCCATTTTCTGAGCTTCCACTGGCGCAGTCTGAGCGTACATATAAGTTACGCACGGATCTGATGAAGGCGTTGTGGTTTATTCGTCGGTCCGAACCAGCCACATACGAGCAGATGACTTCGTACCTCTCGGGTATTGAAGCAAACATGCAACAAACATTAAATAACGAATTGACAAGTACAAGTTTTGTTGCGGGTTGGTTGCGTGACTTGCGTGGTGCATGTCAGGCAATGAATGATGAGGTAAACCTTTTTAGCGATTTTTTGGAATGGGTTTGCGGTCATTCTCACGTCTTTGTGGATGTTCTGAATAAATTAGGGGAGTCTCCAGTTATAGTGAATGCACTGATGCGGTTTTTATGTGAACTTGTAGTCACTGGAAGGTATGGACATTTTTATTTACGTCCAAGCGGTAATAGTGCTGTGGGTTTAGTGTTGTTTGTAAACCTCTGTGCTTTCATTGAAAAGGTTGAGGAGGCTGTTTTTTCAGACTACCGTATCGCCTCAATTGCTGAATCATCTTCCGACTACGAAAAGACCCTGAAACCTTGGATGCTTTCTATGAATATTATGACCAAATGTATACGGGGTTCCTTTGCACCATTTGGGGCTATGATGTACTATAATGACAGGAAATATGAAAATAACGCCTTTCATTTAGTACGGAAACTTACAATGTTGGAGCCAAATGTGTTCAGGGAGCGCGCCAAGTTCACGGCTGCCGCTCTGGATCTGCTCCGTTCCATGACAGAGGAGCAATTATATTTCCCCCTTACTCACCTGGAGAGCAACGAGCTGCTAAAACTGGTGGAAATTGTCGTGTCCATCTGTGAAGACGTGGATACACCGCCAGATGTCCTGTTGCATGGACTGAGTTTTCTCGGTTTCATTGCAGGGTTGGTACGGGATGTGAAGGTGATTTTGTTTACCCCAACCATGCAGCCCTCCAGAAGCGACGCCGCCGCGCCACCGCCGTTATCTTTGTCCCACTCATTTGTGCCAATTCTCTCGTCCCCTTCTCCGGCATCTCGCGCTGGTAAAGCTTCCCCGCTGTCGCGATTCACTCGGGAGGCAAATGAGAAACTCGCCCGTCTGCTTGCGCCTCATCAGGAATTGTGGCAGCACCTCATTTCAGTTGCGATGGGCATCATTGCATACCGCGATCATGCCGTGAGCGCAAGCAGTGGAGTGGTGTACCCTATTTTTGAGGCACACCCTCCTTTCTGGTACAACTTCGTGGAGCAGTTTGTGGCTTCGTACCCGAAACGGAAGCAGTTGGGCATCCGTGAGGCATTGTCCATCCTCACAAACGCCTCGGAGTCACAAGAAAAATTTTTTTCAGAGGTTTTCACATTTCGTCAGGCCCTTCGACGCCTGAACATGTGATGGTTGCGGAATGAAAAGAGGAGAAGAAAGAAATGTGTAGGGATGGAACCGTGCTGCGAGTGTTTCCCACCATTATTATTGCTTGCGTGTGACACCGCGTTGGGGTGCGAGCTTTTGTGTGAGTGTTGTTTCCAGGCGTGGGACTTCTTGAGGACGGGAGCCGGGTGTTTCCTGAGGGGTGACGAAGAAGATCAGCGAAGAGGGGGAGAGTTGGTGGTGGTCGTTGCTGACACGGGTACACTCAGGGCAGTGGCACACATAACTGGTGAAATGGAAGGGATGCGCTAAAGAGGGGGGCTGAAAGGAAAGGAGAAGGAATGGCAAGCGAGGCAATATCGTCTGTTTATTTTGCTTGCTGGTGGTGTGCCGGCAGCTGCCCCGGTCGTGGCGGTGGGAGCCCCGTCTTTTTTTTTTTATTGGTTTTTTTTTTTTTGTTGTTCTTGTGTGTTCCCTCGTGGAAGCGTGGAAGGCATGCAATTTTTATTTTTATTTTTGGTTTTGTTTTACTTGACGCTTCTTTCTTTAATCACCTCTTAGATGTACCTACCGCATATTATGCTTTGTCCTTTTGTTAGACTTAATGGTTTTTTTTTTTTTTTTCCTTTATTTATTTTCTTTCTTTTCAGTGTTCCTGCGCCGTCACGTGAGGTGGAATGCAGAGTGCACCGTGTGCTGTTGCTGTGACTGTGTATGACGGCCGCTGCTGTGGAGGGTCGGTGTGTGTGTGTGTGTGTTTTGCTTCTCCATGCGGTGTTGGAGGGGGTTTTGCGTGTTGGGTGCGAATAACCCTCTACTTATTTGTTTTATTATTATTATTATTATTATTATTATTATCTGTTCTGAACAAACGAGAGATTTGCAAGGGAAGCGATGACGCAGGACTTTGCTGCGTATGAGGAGGAGTACAAGAGGCTGTTGGACCCCAACGAGCCCCTCGATAGCCGCATCCGGGAATTGTACCGGCTGAAGCAATCCATCTTTCGGGTCCCAGCCGGCGTCCACGTGCTTGCGAAGGCCATTGACACAACCGACTCGGTTCTTCTGCAACATGAACTGGTGTACAACATTGGCCAATGTGGCCTGGAGGAGGCCTGCCCCATTCTTGAGCGAGTCATCCATGCAACGGACGTGTACGACACCGTCACCCGGCACGAGGCGGTTGAGTCGCTTGGCGCAATTGCATCCTCCTCAAGTAAGCCCATTCTGGAAAGGTACATGGACCCCGCGCATGAACCCCACAAGGCTATTCGAGATTCATGTGAGTTGGCGTTGGAGCGTATTCGCATCCGCGAGTTACGTGGTGATGCGGCGTTGAAGGTGCCTTGCAATTGCCCGTATGTTTCCGTCGATCCTGCACCTGCATTCTGCGACGCGAACACCGACGGTCCAGTACCATTCACTGTCGAAGAACTTGAACGTCTGCTCTGCGATACGACCGGTGCCACCTCACTCTGGCGCCGCTATCAGGCGATGTTCTCTCTCCGTAACATGGGCACAGAGGCGGCGGTGATGGCCCTCACGCGGGCACTGCGTGGGGACACAGTGAGTGCGCTGCTGCGACACGAGGTTGCCTTTGTCCTTGGCCAAATGGAGCACCCTTCGAGCCAGGCGGCACTCATAGAGGCGCTGAAGGACGAGACGGAGGCGCCGATGGTGCGGCACGAGGCGGCAGAGGCGTTGGGCGCCATCGCTGATCCCAAAGCGCTGGAGACACTTGCGAATTATGCCGAGCACAAGGAGCAAATCGTGCGTGACAGCTGCGTTGTGGCGATTGAGATGCACAAGTACTGGTCGCGGTTCAGGCAAAATGGCGAGGCGGCTGCCTGAGGCGAAGAAGGCATCGAATAAGCGATGAAGATAAGAGCAAACCAAACATTAAAAAACAACAAACAAACAAGAAATCAAAAAGCGGAAGGGTGTGTTGGGAGAACAAGCGCAATATATATATGAATGTATACTGCGTGAAGGAGGAAATAGGGGGCCGGGTGACGTCCACACACGCAAAAGAAGGGAGAAGAAAGGAAGAAGTTAAATCCGTACCTGCAGGCGTAATGCATTTAAATCAACGAATGCGATTAAATAAGAGAGAAGGAAGGGCATTTATTAATATTAACATCAATAATAACAATAATAAAATGATGATGAGTGATAACAGAAGGGGAGGAGGAAGCACTGCAGATAAAAAGGTGCGGGAGAGAGGCGGGGGGCAAAATGTGGCACGGCAGCCATTTACTGTGAGTTGTGAATTTTCCTTCATTCCCTACCAAATGAACATTTGCGAACTTTACACGCAAAACAAGACAAAGATATACTCTCTGTTTTTACCGGGGAGTGAAATGGAGAAAAACGTAACGCCTGCGGCACACCAGACATCAGGTTGACGGCCTTTGCTGTGGATGGACGCCAGTTGATGAAGCAGGAGGAAGAGCTCAGCGGTGGAGTGAAGTGGGAAAGGGGTGTTTTTTTTTTTTTTTTTTTTTTTGGCCGGATGAATTGCCATGGGCCATTTATGTTTTTATTTTTATTGGTCCCTACGGCTGACGTGCAATGACCGATACACAAATGAGTTCTTGCGCCTTGACGTTGGAGGTGGTGGTGTGTGAGTGCGTGTGGACATGTGGATAGGAATGATCCCACTTCCCTTACAATATATATCATATGTATTCCCCCCACAGCAATTTTCTTCTTTACGTCAAAAGTGAGTTCCATTTTATTTATTTATTTATTTATTTATTATTGTTATTGTTGTTGTTGTTGTTGTTTCATTATTATTTTTTTATTGGCTTTTATAGCGGCTGTTTTTTTCTTTACCACAACTGGATACTTTGGTGGAACGGCATTTCTCTCTCTCTCTCTCTCTCTCTTTCTTTTCTCCTGCTGCTCCTGCTGCTGCTGCTGCTGGTGGTGGTGGTGGTGGTGGTGGTACCATAGAAGGAAATGGGTCGATACGGAGCCTATGATCTTTACGTTGCGCCTTTTGTGCGTGATTTCACGGTGCTCTTGCCGATGGTGGCGGTGTGGTTCGTTCTGCAGTGGGCGATGCCGTCTTTGTACACGCGAATATTTGGTGCGGGCTTTACACGACTGTCTCCAAAGAAGCGAGAGGATGTCGTTGTGCGCAGCGTGAGTGTTCTCAACAGTTTTCTGATGACCGGCGCGGCGGCCTGCTTTCTTTCCAACCTCTATGCTCATAACTTTACATTGCCTGGTGAATATTATGGGGATATTCCCGGTTATTGCTTTTTTCGCATTTCCATCGTTTCCTACTTTGTCTGGGACATCGCTGTCTGCTTCATGTATGGCTGGGGAGAGCTGTGGAAGATACACGCCATCGCCAGCCTATTAGGGGCGTATCTTTTATCCTTCCCCTTCTCGGATCACTACGCATCGTACTTTACAGGTATGTTTGAGCTGAGCAACGCCCCGCTGCACCTCTCCGTCATTATGCGGACCCTTGACGTCAAGGCGCTTAATCCTTTTGTCATGGTCATGGAAGGTGCATTTGCGTTACTTTTTGTCGTTATTCGTGTGCTGGGCGGTACCATCGTGGCGGCCGCGTGGTTGAAGTTGAGTTGCATTCGACTGGTGGCAAATTACCACACCGGCGGACGGCTGCTGCATGGCGAGGTTCCAGTCGTGATAGCGATGACGCTTATTGTGGTGATTCAGTTGCTGCAGTACATTTGGTGTGTGGAGGTTACGAGAAGAGTCATTGAGGTCCTTGCGCCCTCCGCAACGATGAGGTGGAAGGCGAAGCAGATCCGCACAGATGCCATTCAGCTCGACAAATGACCGTCACGACCAGGAGGGGAAGGGAGGGGCGAAAGGGGGGAAAAATAGAAAAGGAAAAATTTATATAAATGAAAAAAAAAAAAAAAAAAAAGACCGGAACGAAAAACAAAAACAAAAACAAGAAACACACACACACATAAAAAAAAAAAAAAAAAAACAAAACAAAACGAACTTTTAAGGACGTTTTTGTGTCCGTGAGTGCGTGAGGAAGAAATTAAATGACAAAGGGAGGAGTTGTAATGGAAATTAACTCAAAAAAAAAAGAAAGAAAAAAACATTTTTGTTGCCGTGATGACCGTCTGTTTGTGTCTGCTTGTTTGTCTGTAGGGGGTGGGGTGGGGTGGGGTGGGGAAGGCGACATTTGTGTCTTGGACGATGTGCCTTCCTTTTTAAATCCGCACTTGGGGCGTAAATGACTGTGTGCTTACAGTACGAGAATACAATGAAGTCAATTTCAGTGGATGCAATCTGCATTGGGGGGGAAAGAAATTTTTTTTTTTTTTTTTTTTTGCGTCACACCCAAATGCACATGCTTACATATATATATATATGCATATATGTATGTATGTATGTATGTATTTGTGTGTGTATGTGTGTTTGTGTTGCGACAATAATGACTGCACGGAATTATACATTATTTTTATGCCTTTATTGTTTAGAGTTTACCTTCATGCAGTTACTTCCTTTTTTTACCTACTTACCCACCCACCACCTACGCCTTCTTTTTTTTTTTTTTTTCTTTTCTTTTCTTTTTGTTTTTGCTTCCTTCTGTTGTTGTGATCCACACTCCCTTCATTGTGCGTGTGTGCGTATATGTATGATGTATCTCTCTCTCTCTCTGTGTGTGTGTGTGTGTGTGTGAGATGTGGGGGAGGGGGGTTAAAGAGTCATTGCTGTTGCCTTACATTTCACTGGGGCTGTTTGGAGTTGTTTTGCCACAAATTTTCTGTCGATATTATTTTTTTTTTCTTCACCCCTCTCCTCTTCCTCCTCCTCTTCTTTTTCTTTTCCTTCTCTTTAACACGAGTCAGGCGAGGAACAGCAGGAAAAGGGGGCGGGAAGGGTGGGTGGGTGGGTGGGAGAGGGGTGGCGTCGTTCGTCATTCATTCACTCATCTTTAAATAAAAAATAATAAAAATAAATTATTTGTCCCTTTGCAGTACTACACATAGATTTAACCAAACATAAAGAATTTCACTCCCCTCTCCCAGGCGGGGAAAGGAAGGAACAGAAATAAAGAGAAGATAATAAATAAAGATAAGACAACAACAAGAAGAATCACAAGGAATAACGTGAAGGCAGGAGAGGCACAAACCATAGATGTCCAGGCTTCCAACATGGGGCGATTCGCAACAAGTATGGCCTGGAAACACCGACCATGTCAGTGACACTCGAGTTTGCACGGATCAGAATGCCGCTAGTCATGGAAGTACCGGGCGTCGAGTATTAGATGTGCACACTGATAGTGCCACGGGACGGCTGTCAAGTGGTGACTCTTTTACACATTGCCACGCACTTCCTCCTCCCATGGAGATTGTAAATTTGGGTAACGTTGAGTGCATGAGCGACTGGTCAAAGTCACCTGGCCAATATGCGATGAAATGTATTCAACGTGATACGGGCAACCCGAATTTCCACACGAGTGAGACGATCCCCTTTTCTTCCGATTCCCCAAGAAAGGGGAATAGCTCTGTTGCACCTGCAATCACCACCATTTTGGCGCCGCCGGAGACACCGCGCGGCCAATTTGATGTTTGTAGTGGGACGAGAGTTGAAAGCGGGGGCCTGGCGTCATACCTGGCGGAGGAAATGCCGCGTGGGCGATTCATCGTCATGAACCTTCTCTCCACATGGGGTGCTCCAGAGGAGGTGGGGATAAATGGTATGGAATTCTTCAATGAGAACGGTGACCGCATCATTCCCCCTGCGGAGTGCCTAAAAAAGTCATCGAGTTCACTTCAATCACCACCGGGATCAACGGATGGCAAAGTACCACAGGAAGAAAGTAAGATCGTGGACGGACACCACACAATTTTGTACACCACCCCTCAGAGCAGCCTTTCTGTGATGGTGGCGTATCCCGTCGAAGGCAGCAGTAGTGATTCCGCTGATGCTTCTGCTGGGACGGATGAAGTCCCTCGATCTGATTTGGCCAATCTGGTGAATGGGATTCACAACACGCACGATGACACGAAACTCTTTACGATGCCGTTTAATCCCGACAAGCACCATTTGATTTGCTTTGCCTTTCCCAAGAGTGTTGTCATATCTATGGTGCGGGTACACAATTATGGGGGCCGTGGGCGGGTGCACACGAGTAAAGGGGTTCGTCTTCTTGAAATGACGGTTGATGACGAACTTGTGTTTCGCGGAGAAATTGCCCCCAATAATGGTGATGTGGTGCCCTTTCATCGAGTTGGTTTGGAAAACTGTGAAAACATTCTTTTTACGGAGGAACCAAGGGTACTCCGACGACTACTGGCAGGTCCTGCAACGGAGACATTCGTTCAAGGTAGACCCTGGGGGAAGGAGCGAAGGACGACCATTGGGGTTTTACCACGCGAGATTATTGGTCATTCAACGACCATTTCGACAGTTTTATTTGGTACTGTCAACGAAGATAAGTCAAAGCGCATGGGAAGCGAAAGAAGTGTGTTGATCCCTGCTGCTGTTCCAGTCCATGCGAAAGGAAAGCATATTATTGTCCACAATAGTCTGGGGAATTTTGAAAAAGCTACCGCTACTCCGGTTACAGGAATTGAACACCAAACATTTGGTTCTCTGAGCATGTCTTCTAGATACCCCCAAAATGTGACCTCACTTTGCTTTCTTTTGCTTGGTACTTGGGGTGATACAGAGAAAATCGGTCTGAGTGGACTTCGTTTTCGGGACGCACAAGGTGACATGGTGAGTCAACGTATTGCTCACTGGTACGTTCGGTTTCCATCTCAGAGACATGAGAGTGATGTGGGGGAAAAATGGGAAGATCAGCTTGTGTACCTCTTTGATGAGAATGCTGAGACCGCCTTCACACTTCCGTGTGAACAAGGCATTGAGGTTATATTTATTTTTGACACCCCCCTGCCTACATTGGGGTTCGTGGAGGTGGCAAATTACTCCCTTGGTGAGCACACCTTCAGTGGGGTGAAGGAGGCACGTTTGTTTCTTTCTTCCGCCACGCCCAATTGGTCCCCCGACGCCCTTGTCGCAGCCTATTCGGCATTATGGGAAATAAATACTGCCACTAGCTGTACGACATTGAATTTGCATGGTATCTTTGAGGCTACGCCGGAGGAGGGCGTCAGTCTACGCAAGGCCCCAGCATTTCTCTCTATTCCACGATTTCAGGTGTATGACTTGTCGTTAGCCGCGGAATTGCGTGCTTTCGAAGGCGGTAGTGGTGCCTTGCGCAATTCATTAACGCATAGTTTAAGTGCCTCCATGACCATACGGGCAGAGATGGCACTGCGGCGTGCTCGTATGGCATTGAAGCCACGGCCGGAATGGTTTCTGGAGTATCAGTCTTACCTCACCCCACTTCTTCCAGTTGCGTATGTGTTAAAGGTATCTTTTGGTATCTGCGCGAGGAGTGCGATGGATCTGAGGAAGTACGCGAAGAAATGGATGGTGAATCCATTACGCGCCTGCACATTTGCGGATGAGAATGGGGAGACCATTCAAGTGTGTAGTCGTGATGGGGCAAAAGACACGGAGGGGCATGGAGGGGATATTGCTGGTGGCGTTTCAATGAGCGAGAACACCCACGCCTTTGTGACGGAGTGTCTGTTTACGCCACGCCCCAACGCTCTGCAAGAAGATGAGGAGGCTGCTGTGGTTGCTGCTCAAGCGGGTATTCGCGTCTCATTGTTTCAGGCTTCTTTGTCTTTGGTGTATGTCTCCGATTCCCCTTTCTGTCTCTCGCTTTTGACGCTGAACCGCCCGCTGCTTCAGGAAGAAGAGTGCGCAGCGTGGGTGCGGCAGATCCGTGTGTTCATGGACGATGCGTTGGTCTTTGACAGCGGGGATGTTGGCATCCCGCGACGCGCCCCACTATCCACAGTGGGTCCATCATCCCCTTTGCGACCAGCCGGCGAGGGTTTCTTGCCGCTTGCCGTGGGGGGAGGAGGTGCCGGCAACGCGGTGCACCGCATGCGTCTGAAACCTCTTGTCTTTTTCACCCTCGACACCGCGCAGTTGGAGGAAGCCCGTCGTGAGATGATGGTGGCAGGGTAGGGCACATGCATTGCAGCAGCAACAGTAGAGGCATGGGTGTGCGCATGCATACATGCATACATGTATATTTATATACATGCACGAAAGTTGTGAGGGAGAAAATAAATTGAATGAGAGAAGCGACGACACACTGCGGAGAGTGGAGGTGGGAACTTTTTTGGGGGAAAAGATATATTTATGCATACACTTTGGACGTTTATTTTTTATTTTTTTTAAAAATCTTTTCTGTGACCATTTTCACTGTGTCTTTTCCTCTCTCTGTGTATATGTGGCGCTCATGAAGAAAACATACATGTTTCCTTCTAATTCTTTTTTCCTTTTTTTTTTTTTTTTTTTTTTTTTAGGAGGTTTAGGGAGTTATCAACTCTTTTTCTTTTTTCTTTTTTATTGTAGTTTTTCTTCTTACATTTGATACCGCTGTGTTTTGTTTCCGTTGCTTGTTCCCATTGTTTTTTTTTTTTTTTTTCTTGTTATTATCATTTATTGTGTGTGTTTGTGTGTCTCTGCTTGCCGCCGTTGGGGCCTCTGCGGACATTTATATAAAAATACGTGTTATTTTCCCTTTTACGCGTGGGAAATAAGTGGCGGAAGGAAAGCGGGTGGCGGTGGTGTTTTGCTGGCAAATAAATATTGACTCCGTACGTTGTGTCTCTGTGTGTGTCTCTGTGTGTGTCTCTGTGTGCATATATATATATATAGTAATATATATATATATATTACCGTTTGAGGCGAATTGAATTATCTTGCATACAATACATACAATACATATATATACATATATATATTATCTTTACATTGTTTTACCGACTTAATTCCCCTGCGGTACACGGCCTTCAATTGTGTGAATACATTGACGCAGGGGGGAGGCAGGGCAGGGCAGGGCAGGGCAGGGCGGGGAGGGGGGGAAATTTATTTTATTTTGTTTTCTTCTTCCTCTTGTCATTGTTGTTATTATTATTAAATTCCGTTCAATATTGAGAGGGGAAACATACATACACAAGTACACGTACCCGCAGGCATCACGCCGCCTTGTTTGAGAAACTTCGCCTAACAACAGGAGCAGCAGAAAAGAATAAAAGGAATTAGACGGGAGGGGAGGAGGGAGGGGGAAAAAGAAGAAAAAAAAAAAAAAAAAGAAAAATTGTCAAAACACAATAAAAAACAAAAACAACAAAATTGTGTGCCTTTGCGCAGTTGAGAAGAAAACCCAGAGAAGAAGAAGAAGAAGAGACGAGGAAAGAGGCAGAAAAAACAACGGGGAAGAGACGGAGAGAAAGAAAGAGAGGAAAAGACACCGTCTCTATTCATTTATTCAGCCAGTCAGTCAGTTCTTCTCTCTTTCTCTCTCTCTCTCTGTGTGTGTGTGTGTGTGTGTGTGTGTGCCTCTGCGGTGGTGGCAGTGCGTAAAACAGTGGCACAACGACTGCTGAGATCATTTTTCTTTCCGAAAAAAGAAAAAAAAGAAAAATAACGACGGGAAAAGAAAAAAAGGGAAAATCAATCAAAAGCGGAGAAACAACGATTGTTATAGGGGAAGAGAACACATCCAGGACGATCCTTAAGAGGGAAGACCGTTGGGAAAGAGCAATAAAAACAGAAAAGGGGAAGAGAGAAGTGCATTTTCACGGCGCATCGGTCTTTCCGTGCCGTTGATTTATCATGTCTTTGGAGCATGTGACGGAGGTGAAGGGTGGGCCGGGGGCCCTGCGTGTGGGGGAAATGGTGGTCGTCATGACACGACGTGTGGAGGAGCAAACGGCTCACTGGACACTCGGTAGCGTGGAGTCGGCACCATACCTGTACGATGTGGAGATTCGGCTTTGGGAGAAGCAGATGGATGTGGACTGGCAGGAGCAATTTAACGTGGGTGAGTCGCAGGAGGAGGGTGAGCTGATAATGCACATCAAAAAAACAAAAGAGGAACTGGAAGGGAGCATCCAGCATGTGACACAACTTACTGAGAAACTGCGCCAGCGTCGGAGAAGTATTCTACGGGAAATTGACGATGTTGAAAATCATGCTTCTCAATCGCGTGCGGCAGTAAAAGCGGCTTACATTGATGTGAAGGGCATCTCGTACCATCACTGGCATGAGCTGAAGTCGTACCGGGCTCCTTCAAGGATGGTACTGACAATTCTCCGTGCCGTCATGCTGCTTCTCTCCGAGGATGATGCCAAAACGTGGCCTCAAATGCAGCGTGTCTTGCGGGATCCGCACTTCAAGTTGAGGATTCTTGACTATGATCCTGACAAAGAACTCTCAAGAGAGCGTGGCGATTACATACTATACGAGTGTGTGCGGAAGAAAAGTTTTCGTTACGACCGTGCCGTTCAAGGCAGTCAGGCAATGGGCCCCATTTACTACTGGGTACTGGCTCAACTTGACAGGAGTGAGGCCACAGGAAAACAATACCAGTTAGAGAAGCGAAAACAGGAATCACAGAAGGAGCTTCGATCTGTCATAAATGAAATTCATAAACAGCAACAGCGTATGGCGGAATATCAGGCTCTCATGGACAGTGCGGACGACCAGTTGCATGCCTACCGAGCGCTGCAGCGAGAGAGCGCATCACTCCGGGGAGGACAATTGGCGGAAACTCGGCTTCGTGAATTAGCACAACAACGCTACGAAACCAGTTTCGCTGGTGCTGCAGGGAAGGAGTATTTACGTGCCGCCTTTTACACGTGGAAACCAACAGAATACCGCATCATGGTGTTGCGTAAAAGCGTCCTTGTGAATTTTGGCACCGTCCCACAGGATGCATGGGAAAAGAACAATTACACGCTCGATGAACCACAAATCCGAATGCTTGATGACGCACTTCAACAAAGTCAGAGTGTGGAGGAAACGTTTTATGAGAAGGAAAGCGAGCAACAACAACAACAAAAACATAAGAAACAAGAGGAAGAGGAAATAGAAGAGGGCCTGTTCCACCCAGTCGATGAGACTTATGTACCACAATCCAAAATGTCCGTGGATTGGCTTGAGCGCACGTTCGAGGGCGAAGACTGGAAATACATACTGGATAGAAAACGTCTTGCCATCATGGACACGTTCTGCGATGAGACGGCTGAGGTATTGCAGTTACCGCGAAGTGATATTTCTATAACGCAAATGACATGTGGCGAATCAAATAACCTCTTGATGGTGAGCAGTGAAGTACGGCACGACGGCTCACGGTCAAGAGGGGACCTCATGGACGCCATGAACGCTTATTTGTATCCAAAGTTAAGCGCACTATACCGCAATGAGTTGGACGGTTTCACTAAACTTGAAAAACGGTTTGACGGCAAAGATTGGCAATGCATCCTCACTGATCACAAGAACGATATAGAATATGCCTTTAAAAATGACACGGCGACGGCTCTTGGCAAAACCATGGAGGACACCGAAATACAAAATATAACAGCAACTGCAGAAGCACTTGTCATAAAATACTTACTGTACATAAAAAACAATCAAGCAAAAAAGGCGAAAAAGGCAATAAGCAACTACAAATATCCAGAAATATGTCAATTATACAGCCGACTGAAACCAACCACAAGCACCGAAGACAAAATATACTCAACAAAACGTATAGAATTAGAAGGCGAGGACTGGGACTACGTGCTGGAGCGGCGGCGCACGGAGGTGAAGGACGTGCTGGCCGTCGAGACGGCGCGGGCGTTGGGGCTCGGGCGTGAGGACGTGCTGGAGGTGGAGGTCGACGCAGTGCCTCGGAGCCTCATTGCGTTTGTCACGGTCCGTCATCCATCACTGCTGAGCGACCGCCAGGTGGAAGAGACGCTGGCGCGCTGCGAGTACAAGAATTTGTGGGCGCTGTACGAGACGCGGCCATTGGAGTCGTCAGTGCTGATGAGGCGGTTTGAGGGCGACGACTGGGACCTCGTGGTTGACAACAACCGCAGGAAGCTTGAGGACGCGTTCAGCAGGGAGACGGCCGCCGCACTGGGCGTGTCGCCGAGCCAGGTTGTGCTTCTGGACTGCAGGGTTGGCAGTCTTCTTATGGTATTCAAGGTGCTTGGATGCGCCATGAGCGACGCAGAGATCACGGAACGGACCGAGGCGCACCCGTACGACGAGGTGCATGCACTGTACAGGCCACGCATACGCTCCTTTGAAGGCGTCGACGCAGCAGCGCCCCGCGGCTTCAGGGCCGACGCGGATGAAGTATGGACGAGGAGCCGCGTGGAGTTTGAGGGCGAGGACTGGGACTACGTGCTGGCGATGAGGGAGGCGGATCTGCTGCGTGCGTTTTCGAACGCGACGGCCGAGGCGTTTGGAGTGGATGAGGACCACGTGCGCGATGTGTCGGCGAGGTACGTTGCTGGTAACTTGCACTTTGACTTCGAGCTGAGGCGCCCTGCGGCGCTGACGGAGGCTGATGTAAATGCGCGGTTGAAGGAGTGTGCGTATGCGGCCGTGTGGGCGCTGTATGAGCCGCGGCCCCTGGAGGAGGAAAAGAAGGTTGTTACGACGCACGAGCTTGGCTTTGAGGGCGAGGACTGGGACTACGTGCTGGAGCGGCGGCGCACGGAGGTGAAGGACGTGCTGGCCGTCGAGACGGCGCGGGCGTTGGGGCTCGGGCGTGAGGACGTGCTGGAGGTGGAGGTCGACGCAGTGCCTCGGAGCCTCATTGCGTTTGTCACGGTCCGTCATCCATCACTGCTGAGCGACCGCCAGGTGGAAGAGACGCTGGCGCGCTGCGAGTACAAGAATTTGTGGGCGCTGTACGAGACGCGGCCATTGGAGTCGTCAGTGCTGATGAGGCGGTTTGAGGGCGACGACTGGGACCTCGTGGTTGACAACAACCGCAGGAAGCTTGAGGACGCGTTCAGCAGGGAGACGGCCGCCGCACTGGGCGTGTCGCCGAGCCAGGTTGTGCTTCTGGACTGCAGGGTTGGCAGTCTTCTTATGGTATTCAAGGTGCTTGGATGCGCCATGAGCGACGCAGAGATCACGGAACGGACCGAGGCGCACCCGTACGACGAGGTGCATGCACTGTACAGGCCACGCATACGCTCCTTTGAAGGCGTCGACGCAGCAGCGCCCCGCGGCTTCAGGGCCGACGCGGATGAAGTATGGACGAGGAGCCGCGTGGAGTTTGAGGGCGAGGACTGGGACTACGTGCTGGCGATGAGGGAGGCGGATCTGCTGCGAGCGTTTTCGAACGCGACGGCCGAGGCGTTTGGAGTGGATGAGGACCACGTGCGCGATGTGTCGGCGAG
>NW_001849492.1:0-25113 GCF_000209065.1 Trypanosoma cruzi
ACACACAAGAGCCGAGACAGACCCGCATGGCGGCGTCGCAACCGACAGCCATCGAGCGCGTAAAAGAATAAAGTGTTGACGCGGAAAAGGGGTGGAGGATTCGCCAGTTGCCAGCAGTCAAAGCGTCTTTTCTCGCTCACGTGGGTCGGCATTGCACAACAAGGGGCGGCACCATACGCGCACAACACACACACAAGAAGGACGAATAAAGAAGTACGGCGGCACTCAGATACGGGGGAAAAGAGTCCACGTCAATTGTGCGGCCTGTTTGCTCATAGATGACCGGTTTGTAATCACGCCACTGCCCTGCAGTTCGTCAGTCTGCAGGAGAGTGGGAAATGGAGGGAAGGGAGACGCAGTGCGGCCCTCATCCATCTCGGTTGGTGGTTGCACCAGTCACGCCATCTCCTCAGATCGCCTGCAGCCAAGACCGTCACCGTCAGCAGCGGTCGGTGCCTTCCTTCTCCACCGACGCCGCCACGCGCCTCCCCAAAAAACACAACGGGGGAGCAGCAGCCACACGCAACTGCCACCACAGAGTGCGAGAGGAGCAACCAAACGCACTGCAATACATACATCTTCTAGGTGTCGCCGTGTGTGTGCCTACGACCAATAAAAAAAAAAAGCAAAGCATATGAGGGCACACACGACCACACAAGAGTGCCAAACAAAAAGAACAAACAGGATGACTGCTGAAACGCAACACTTCACGGCTGCCCACGCCGTGGCGAGCCGCGGCACGCATGCTGAAAAGTAAAAAGACGAAGATGTATTCGCCTTCCACTATGCATTCATTCACAAAAAAAAAAAAAAAAATGCACGCTGCTACGTGGCCCCCAAATCGGTGCGTTTGTTTCGCCTGCAGATAAAAATAAATAAATAAATACGTTACACTCGTTACAGTCGTTTAAATCCCCGGTGCCCACACATTATTTATATTCCACTGGGACACTCGGCGTGGTTTCGTGTCCCCATTCCATTGTCTCTTTTATTAGCCGGCGCCGTCGGCGTCGCACACAATGCCGGGAGTGTTTCTGATCAATCAAAAAAAAAAACACTCAGTAGATCCCTTAATTGTCGGAGGAACACAACAACAAAAAAAAAAAAACGCGGTGCTGGCGCTGGGGAGAGCATGCTTCCACATGGAGGAAGAGCTCTGCGCGGCGAAGGGGGTCTAAAGAAAAACAAAATGGTTAAAATGAACGGTGCATCCACAGAAAGTGGCAATTACTTTAAAAGAGCGCGTGGACAGATGCATATGTTCCCGCTGGAGGCAGGAAGTCCTCACTGCAATTTCTCAGCAAAGGGCCACAAAGCCGCTCAGCCCCAGAAGCAGCAACTGCGACACGCCCCCACGCATGGAACCGTCACCGTTTCCTTTTTTGGCGTCGCTCTTCTTGACCATTTTTAGTTCACCGACACTCAGTGGGCGGTCGTACAGAAAGACGTTCGTCACCGTCACATTGCTGTTGATGTCTCCCTCGTCGCCCTGAAAGTAGAATTGTGTGATTTCATGTCCCAGCGTCTCAAGTGTTGTTATATTCTCTGGGCTCCCCACAATCAAAACATCCACGTACACGGAGCCCTTGTTGCCGTCCTGTAGCATGAGCGCCACTTGGTGTTCTCTCCCCAGCTCCCAAGTGGTGTTCGATGTCGTTTTCTTCCCATCAAACACCGTCTCCCACGTTTTATTCATGCTGTACGACAGCCCAATGAAGTTCGTGCTGACGGGTGCACCCAGACTCGCACCCAGCAGAGGAGTGCTCCCCTTCGGAACCTCGTGGACGATCACCGTCGCCACAAGAGTGAATCTGCGGTTCACAAAGCCGTACTGATTATTATCCTCCCGATTGTTCACGAGCCATGTTGCCATGGATCCAGGCCCCGTGAACTTGAAACCATTTTTGACCATCGCTGCCTTCGTCACGGATGCATTCACGCAGCGGTAATCGTCGGTCCATGTGTCGCCACCGGACAATGCGTCGGACAAAACTGCCACCAGACCAGCCGTGGGTATGGTCAATTTGGAGAAGGAGGCGTCAAGCTGCGCCCAAGTACTGAGGACGGACTTGATCGTCTTCAGCTCCTCAGTCAGGCGGGCAAGTGAAATGACACTGCCTTTTTCATTGGTCCTCTGTTGTAAAAGATGCGAACGCACCATCCGAGTACAGCAGGCTGCTGGCGAGCTCCCAATTCACAGCTTCCTCCATGGCAACGGGACCAACACAAAACAAGCGGATGTTGTCCGTCACCCAAAGGTAGAGCGCATTGGCCCCATTCTCCCCCGAGAAGTCTCCTCTCTGTGTGTACAGCATGACCTTCCTGCCCTCAATGGTCGCGGTGATGAGGGCTCCCACATGCAAACTCTCGTCCCAACGGACTCCTGAGAGTGACATGACCCACACGCCTGAAAGTGTTCTGGCAGCATTCTTCCACGTTGTCCCCATATCACGCGACTCGAACACACTCTGGCCTTCAAAACATTCAGCAATCATGAGAATCTGTCCATTCTCCCATTCGGTGATGCGGGGCCAAGGCATTCCACAGAAGAAATGCCCTCTGGGAACACCCAGTTACTGCCGTTGTCCGTCGAATAAGTGACTATGGAGAAAGATTGATTTTTCCCCTTCGCCGCCACCAGGGGAAACACAAGCATGTCATTCTGCAACACAATGCCTGAGCCACCAGCAGTCACAAATTCCTTCAGGTGATCTTAAGTGAGTTTGGAGATCTGTTGCAGGAAATATTTGGATTCTTCCCAGTTGATCATTCCACTTGGCTCGCCGTCCTTGGGCTGCGTGTTCACACCAACAACCACACTTACACCCCGGTTGGTAACGGCAAAACGCGGACCAATAGGCTCTCTGAGCATATGGCTTCCCACAAGCAGAAACATCTTATTGCTCTTCGCAATGGTTGTGTTTTTAGACGCAGAGCGCAAATGATTCTCACCAACCACTGTATTAAACACAGTGTATGCCCATTTATCCTTACTGTGCTCAGTGGTGAGAGATGGGAAATCCCACACAGAGTTGGCATCCCCCGCAAAAATATCAGAGAAGGGAAGCTGACTTGCTTGATCATCGAATGAATTATGCGGCAAGAGAATTTCTGCAAGCACAGCCATTACTCCACCAGCACTAACAAGAAAGGGGCCGCCAAACAAAAGCCTTGTTCCATTTTCAGTGCCCTCTTTTGCCAACAACTGCATCTTATTCGGAAAAAAAAATCGATCAATTACGGCATCTGCAAGCCCCCAGAATTAATCTCTACAGCGTGTGTAGCTCCTCCACTGCGGCAGCACATCATCACGACGAGGAGGAAAAGCAGCACAAGAGAAGTAAACACACGCCGGGACATGTTGGGTCTCTGCGGCTCACTCTCTTTTCCTTCCCTCCTCCTTCCGCTGGATCCGGTCACGCGGCGACGGTTGTGTGTGCGGGGTGCCTTCACTGTAGCAACACGTGAGAGCATGTAAATATGTGTGTGTGTGCTGTTGTTGGTTCTTTTGGTGCCTTCGAATTTCACAGTGGCGTTTAGTGCTTGTTTGCTTTCCTTCTAGCGTGTGCTTTATGCGAGAGGTGGAGAGGACAACGACAGCGGCAACACATCAGACATGTACGAAACCCTATATATTGATACCATCACATTAAAGTAATTACTTACCATCCTAAGCGCTTCAAACATGGTATTCCCATTTACAACGACGTTAGAAGAAAATGTCTCTGAAATATCCCCTCAAAAAGTGAAAAAAAAAAATGTAGGTTTTCATTCAACAAAAAGAACTGCTCTTGAACCGCGCAACAAATATTGCAGCAAAACAAAACGCAAACTCCTGTAATTATAACCTAGGCTTTATAATGGCATTTTCATTATTAAAAACATACGAAATCTTATAACTCATTTTATAGCTAAAAGGTAGTCATAAATTCCAATACTCACTTTTTTAAGAAACAGAAAGCAAAAAATCATTCCCCCATTCTTGGTACCTAAAATATAAATTTTACTAAACGTTGCATTTGAATCAGTCAACCTCTATTTTTCACAATTGCATCAGATACCATTGGCGTTTTCCTCACGAATCATATATATATATATTGCTTTCCTCTGGTTCGTTATACAAAAAACCTCTATATACAGATATGATAATGGCCCAAAAAAATTATCATGCTCCCTGATCTGATATTGTGGGGAAGTGTTCTTCATTCATGCCCGCTCGGCATCCACACACACAGCAAACAGCTTCAACACCGATGATACCGTGAATTGGAATTTCTGCAAAATTTTGACCACACAATAACAATCCTGCCGTAGTGCTAAGAAAAAAACGATGGACGGCCTTACCCAGAACCTGCCTGACCATCGGTTTTCATTTTCCATTTTGGCAAAAAAAGGGCAGGATTCGGAAGGAAACAACTTGCCAGAAAAACAAAGGACGCCACGCCAGGACCGCCCATCATTTTCCGCGCGAGAAACCCGCAGCCACAGCAAACGCGCGACGGCATTAATTCGGAGCGGCCGTCGGAAACCGGCGCCCTCCGTCCATTTCCCTGCTCCCGCGCGCCGGGTGTCGCTGGTGGTTTCGAGGGCGCGGCCCCCGTATGGTCGTTTTTGTGGTTTTCACCTTGTTTCAGGAGCTTGTGAAGAGAGTGACGGCGGGAAAGCTGGTTAACGTAATTAATTTAAATCCTGATGGAACGAATTAACTTCATTATGATATTTTCTTTTTTATGAACGCGGAAAAAGCAAAACTTTAGGGGCGAACGGAGAGCAGAAAGCGAATAGGCAATTTTATTCTTGCTTTGTCATCCACCCACTTTTGATTCCCACCGCGCGGCGGGGTCTTGTGTTTGGAGGACCGCAAAGTCTGCCACTTCGTAAGTAATTATCTTTCAGATTCTAACTGAGGATAAAAGACCATGCGAACGGTCAATCGAATTTCTATATTGAATGAAAAGAAAACGATGAGGCAATTAACTACCTCTGCGATAAACCCCTTTTCCCCTACCTTTTTTTGGTTTCCATAGGAAATTTCAGGATCCGGCCAGCGGCACAGATAATTATTCAACGCGAAATTCTCCTTTTTTTCTTCCAAACTCTTTTTTTTTTTTTTTTTTTTTTTTTTTTTTTTTTTTTTTTTTTTTTTTTTTTTTTTTTTGGATATGAGGAATCAAAAGTGAGTTATATCCCGTCTTTTTTTTGGGATTTGGACCGCCCCCAAATTCCTCTGCTCATATTAATGAATTATGCCTTTCCTTCTTCCCCCCACATATCTTTATTTTGACATGTATTATGACTAGAACCGTGGTTTCTACCCTTGGCTTATTATTATTATTATTATTATTATTATTATTATTATTTTACCTTTTTTTTTTCTGCTTTTGAATACAAGATCATAAAAACAAGAGTAAAAATATTCATGTCTCATCCAAATGAACCCAATCGCTTCTGTGAGAAAACAGACGAGAAAGTTGTAAATGTTAAGAAAAGCGGAATTGTTCTTTTTGACTGGGAGGAACGTGATGGAACACGGTCGGAGGATTATTTGCCTTCTTCTGAACTGGATTTAACCCCTCAAGAAGACGACGAAGCCAGTGAAGAGGTTCGCATTGGAGTCATTGAAAACGCCAGTCTTTTTAAGTGCGCGTTTAATATATTTAAGGGAAATGTGGGATCTGCCGTTTTTCTTTTACCTACCTTCTACAAAGATTCTGGGTACATTATTTCCCCAATTATTGGATTGCTTATTGGGTCTATCGTTGTGGATTGTTCTCGATTACTCGTCCGCGCTAAAACAAAGGTAAACCGGAAATCCGTCTCAAATTATTTAGAACTTTGCGATTTTGTACTTGGGAACCCCTTTCGCTATGTTCTTCTTTTGGCCTTGCTTTTGACACAATTCGGGTTTTGTTTGCTCTACCTACAGCTTTTTGGTGGATCTATGGCAAAACTGGTGCCAAGCTTTTCAGGAGATGATTATGTTTGGATGACCGTTATGTTTGCCCTTGTTCTTCCGGTGTCGTTTTTTACCGACAACTTGTCGTTTCTTGCGATTATATCCATCATTGCCACAATATGTGTTTTTTTCGCGCTGATTTCTACAGCCGTTCTGTCGTTTATGACACTTCATGAAAAAGGCGTGGAACCGAGCACGACACCTTTTGGGACTTCTGTGCCACTTGGTTGGTTTAATAATATGGCAAATAATATGATGATGCTTGAGGGAATTGGTGTTGTTTTACCAGTTGAAAATTCATGCAAGAACAAACCCCGATTTTCTCTGCTGCTCACTGTTGTTCTGTACCTGGTTGTTGGTTGGTATTTGCTGTATGGTTTGAGTGGATATCTGGCCCATGGTGAGGTGCTTAAAGTCTCGCTTGTGGATGCGCTTGATGTGAACCCATTTTCCATTGCTGTGCGTGTTGCATTTACAGTCAATATCATATGCACATATCCCATCCTTTTTATGCCCGGGATCTTGCAACTTGATTCACTTCTTGGGTGGCCCCCACGATCGTGGAAAGGAATCTTGATGAGAATTGTAATAAGTCTTATTATTTATGGTATTGCAATGGGTGCGGGAACCGGTGCTGTGAATATTGTTGTTTCTTTGATCGGTGCACTTCCAGCGGTAGTCATGTTAATAATATTACCCTCATTGCTTTCACTGTGTCTAGAAAACAGTGTCGAAGAACCTCATGAACCCAGAGTGACTTGGGTATACTGGCGCCACAACCTATTTGGCAGACGATGCACTTTAATAAGGTTACGTGTCTACATTTATTTATGTCTTGGCATTGTTATTATGGTTGTGGGGACACTCAGCGTTGTGAAGGGTTTAGTGGAGTGATTTTTCTGATTAGACGCCTTTTTTTTTTTTATTTTGCAATTCGATGTTTTTTGTTTTGTTTTGTTTTGCAATTCGGTGTTTTTTGTTTTGTTTTGTTTTGCAATTCGCTCTTTTTTTTATTTTTTATTATTATTATTATTATTTTGTTTGTTTGTTTGTTTATTCAACCTACAATGTCTTTTGTTCAGAAGACACAATTCGGGAAAAAAATACAAGGTTATTATTATTGTTATTATTATTATTCAACGATGATGTCTTTATATATATATATATATATATATATATATATATATATATATATATATATATATATATATGCCTTTCTCTTCTAATGAAATTGACACGTTACTTTTATGTTGTTTTACAGAATAAGCTACATGTGAATCCTTTTTTTAATTTGATGTGTTTGCATGAAAAAAGGGAAAAGTTAAAAGTATTATTATTATGTGATCCTGTATACCTCAGTATGTAAGGAAAAAAATGTCGTGTTTGGTTTCCTAGGGCCAAATTGTTGTTACACTTCTTCTCTCTTTTTTTTTTTTTGTTTTGTTTTTGTTCGTTTGTTTTTGTTTTGTTTTGTGTGTGTGTGAACCTTTTAACTAGATTTACATTTGCCCAACATGGAACAACAGCGTCTCCATGGCTTTAGGTTGTCAAAAAAGGAAATTGAAGAACGAAATAAGATGGAACAGAGACGCAAGTGGAACGAAAAGCTTGAGCGAGTGGATGTTGTGAAACTACGGACTGAACTGGAATCACTGAACAGGGCTTCTTTTCTGACTCCCCAACAAAATGAAAGAAAAAGGCTTGTTTCAAGAATGGTGAGTGATCTTGAACAGAGGGCTCGCGTAACCTCTGATATGCAGAAAGAATCTCAATTAGACCCACGATGCCGAAATTTAAGTATTTCTACCTCTTCTTCAGAGGATTATGACGATCTTTTTGACCGTGCACGTGTGGATTCTACAGTTAGGGACAGCTTCCCAACGAAAGCCTTTCAATTGTTACCAAGGAGTTTGCGAAAACGAAATAACGAGGGTGCTCTAATTGCTGGAGGAGATAAGAAGCGCGCAAAGATGGCTGAAGATGCTTTGCTTTCTAGCAGTACTGTGGGTGATAATATAGAAGAGTTTTTCGATTCATTGTAATTGTTTTTGTTGTTATTTTCCCATGTAAAAGTAGCATATCTTGTATACAATATCTGAACGACAGTTGTCATTTAAATTGGGGTTGTAAGTCTTTTTGTTTTTTGCATATATTTTTTCTTTAAGGGTTATAGAACATCTCTTGTGTAAAAGAATAGAAGAACATAAGAAGAAAAAGAAACTTATTATTAATATTATTATTATTATTAGTATTAGTATTAGTATTATTCTTTATAAAAGATGGCCTTGAGTTCCCGGCTTAGATCACTCTTATTGACGCGAATGGATCATGCGCGGTTTATCGATAATGGGAAATGGTTGCAAGGTCTTTTGGAGGGATTCTCGGTTGAGAATGTCCTTGGTATTCCCTCTGTCGGCACGTCTCCTTGTGTTATGATATATGGTTCTTTTGTGGCCGGCACCGCATTTCAGGATGGGGACGCTGACTATACCATCGCGTTTATTTCAAAAAAATCACATGAGGAGCTTTCAAGACTTGAAAAGCTTAAACCGTCGTCTTCGAATTTTCTTGAAGTATCACGCGAGCATCATCAATATGTTTTATCATCAATTCTCAGGCATATCAAAAATCAGGATCCTTATGCTGGCCTGGAACATGAGCGCATATTTATGGCACGAGTCCCCATTGTTCGATTAAAGAGAAAGAAAAATACGGGGGATGATGGTATGAGGTTTGACCTTTCTCTTTCATTAGATGGTTTTCGAAATTCTTTATTGATTCGGTTATATATGGAGTCTGATCCACGTCTTAGGGCTGGGGCGCTCTGTGTAAAAAGATGGGGTCTTTCTCAGAGAATTCTGGATGCTCGACGAGGGTGGATTTCCCCTTACGCGCTGACTGTCATGTATATATTTTACATGCAAGCAACAGGACGAAGTCGTTTTGTGATCAATGAAAGTAGGGTCGATAAAATGCTGGAGGCTGTAGCGGCAGGAATCTCTGAAGAATATGGTATAAATTGTTCACAGTTTTATGAGAATATTCCTTGTGTTGATGTAAATGCGTCTGACGTCTTGGCTGATTTAAAAGGTTTTTTTTGTTTCTTTAGTGATTCTAGACAATTTGACTTTGATGCGGATGTTGTTGATATTCGAACCAAAGGTAAATGCCTTTCTAAGGAGCGATGGCTTGAAAATATGAGGGGATTTAGCGAAAAGGAGCGATGGGAACTTTTAGGTTATGAGTTGATTATGGTGCGGGATCCTTATGAACCACACAACTTAGGTCGAAGTGTGGATTTTTTTCGTGCTGAAGTTATTCGTGAGGCATTTCGATTGGCTTCAGAAAAGTGTGCTGAGGATCTACTAGAGCTCTAAAAATTATTATTATTATTATTATTATTATTATTATTATTATTATTATTATTATTATTATTATTATTATTATTATTATTATTATTATTATTATCATTTGGCTTGTTTGTTTGTTCACGTTTTTTGTTTGTTTGTTTGTTTTTTTGATTTACTCAAATGAACAAAACGAAACAGCCGACAGGGGAAATTAGAAAATTACCTACATTGCTTATTTGGTGAATTTCAAATCCAAAGTTATTGGACTGAAGTAAAATGACTGCTAAATTTTTTAATTAGATTTATTTACTATTAAATTTATTCTGCTACTCTTCATTGTTAAATATATATTTGCTTACTTGATTTATAATCAGTAAAACGGAAGGGGAAGCTTTTCACGAAGCCTATTTTTTCATGAGCAACAAGAAGATTGGTGAGATTCAGCGGAACGAGGAATTTCGAATTTCGCTGGAGGCTCAGGATTCCGAAAGCACTTTGCCCCCGGGACAGTGGCCTCTTTTGTTAAAAAATTATGACCAAATGAATGTGCGATCCTCAAATTTTACAATCCTCGAGTGCGGTTGGTCACCTCTACGGAGGCCTTTGAAGGAATACTTAAAGTATGGTATGATTAATCTGGATAAACCATCGAATCCTAGTTCACATGAGGTTGTGTCGTGGATCAAGCGCATTTTGAAATGCGACAAGACTGGACATGCAGGAACCTTGGATCCCAAGGTAACTGGAGCACTTATTATTTGTATTGATCGTGCGACGCGTTTGGTCAAGTCCCAACAAAATGCTGGTAAGACGTATATCGGCGTTTTACGTCTTCATGACACGGTAAGTGAAAAAAAGGTTCTTGCGGCCCTTCAACGTCTTACGGGTCCCTGCTTTCAAAGGCCACCTTTAATTGCTGCGGTGAAGCGTCAGCTTCGTGTTCGTAATATATACTCTAATCAGCTAGTAGAGTATGATAAGCATCGTCATTTGGTCGTGTTTGAAACACATTGTGAAGCTGGCACCTACATTCGAACTCTTTGCGTTCATCTCGGACTAATTCTTGGGGTGGGTGGACATATGGAAGAACTTCGTCGTATTCGAACGGGGGTGATAAGCGAAGATGATCACGTCTCTACCATGCACGATGTTCTTGACGCGCAATGGCTTTATGAAAATGAAAAGGACGAGACATATCTGCGTCGTGTCATTCTCCCTTGCGAATATATTCTTACAAACTACAGACGTGTAGTGGTGAAGGATTCTGCTGTGAATGCAGTATGCTATGGCGCGAAGCTTATGATTCCTGGATTATCGCGTTTCGACAATGGAATTGAAAGAGACGATATTATTGTGTTGATAACAACCAAAGGTGAGGCCATTGCTCTTGCATACGCTGAGATGTCAACCTCGCAAATGGCATCAGTGGACCATGGTATTGTTGCCCGAAGCAAGCGTGTAATAATGGATCGCGACACATACCCGCGACGATGGGGTCTGGGACCTGTTGCCGTTAAAAAGCGTTCGATGATGAAAGATGGTCTTTTGGATAAGTACGGTCGTCCTCAAGGGAATACGCCTTCAGATTGGTACTACGTAGACTACGGTGGGGTGAAGACCAATGCAGAGGGTGTTCAGTACGGTGAGGCCCCAAGAAAATCCACAAAGCGCCCTCGAAAAGCCGAGGACGACTCTGAGTAAAATCGTAATTAAAATACCCAAGGAAATATTTTTTAAGTTCTTACTTGTTAAACCTTCGAGGAGGAATAGCAAAAAATTTTAGGAAAGAATATGATTCGCTTTTTTCTCCCCCTATACATATATATTCTTATCAATTTTTATTACATTTATTTATTTATTGCTGCACGTGTGCGTGCGACGGGACAGCAGGTTTTTTCTGTTGTTCCAAACTGATTGTCCTCTTTTATGTTTTATATTTTTTATTTTTTTTTTCTATTTATGTATTTATTTATTTATTGTGTCTGCCTTTAGTGATTCGAATTTATTGTCTCCAGGAATAAAATACCACCAACAACAGCAAAAGGGGAACTATGTCAGGAAAACTCCGCCTGTACAAGGAAAAACTTGAGGGATATAATCGTTTTTATTCGATTGTTAAAACGATAAAAATGGTGACCCTTGCCAAATATCGAACTGCTCAAGGTCGAGTCAAAACACGTGACTTTACACTTCGTTATACTGAAAAGGCTTTCAGCAAGCCTCATGCCTCCGAGAAAGAAGCTGTAGCTTCCGCGAAAAACGCTCTTGTTTACATTCCGATTACTACGAATCGAGGCTCTTGTGGGGCTTTGAACAGCAATACGATTCGCTGCATTGATCTTGTTGCGTCAAATAAGATGGTACTAATGCCTATTGGTAAAAGGGGAATTGATTCCCTGTCAAAACTTTATCCTAATGAGTTTAAATATGGCATTATAAATGATATGAGGGAACCAATGCATTTTGCATACGCGACATACATTTTGGAAAACGCTTTCAACGTTTCTGAGGAAGCGGACCGTTATCAAGTCATTTTTCATCGCTTTGTCTCTGCAGGTGTTCAGAAACATGCTGTGTATAATATTCCTTCTTTTGAGAAGTGGAAGGAAGACCTTGCCGACGCCGCTAGTACTGAGAATCAGAAGAGTCGTTACCTTTTTGCCAATGCTCTGCAGAATGAGGAGGAGCAATTTATCCGGGATTTTTACGATTTCCATGCCTCTCTTGCGATACTTAACGCAGTTGGGGAAAATGAGCTTTCCGAGCAGGCTGCACGATTGGTGGCAGTTGAGGGTCAGTTGACAAACATCAGCACCTTGAAGCAACGAACAAGTTCATTGTACAACAAGACTCGTCAGTCCGGTATCACCGCGGCTCTTATTGAAATCCTTTCAGCCATGAGCTCTCTGGAGGGAAGCACCACCAAGGGCGTTCAGCGCAACAAATTCTGGGAAGGGTCGAAAATTAATTAGTATGGTAGTGAATGGATATATATATATATATATATATATATATATAAGGTGTAAATGAAATTAGTGGAAGAGGGAATTAGATGGGTAGCGCGTTGCGTGGCGCTGGGGAGTGTCTCGTTTTATGACTTTTGTATCTCTCTGTTTGAGTGTGTGTGTGTGTGTGTGTGTGTTTTATTCTTTTTTTGTTGTTGTTGTTCTTGTTAAATATTTATTAATGATTTGCTTTTCCTTCTTGTGTGGCTTGAAATTATTTCCTCTACTGTTTGTCTCCACGTCAATTTTGCCCATAACTCATCTTGACTTTCAATCCTTAGCGAGTGTTTTGTTGTTTTTGGGATAGTCGTTTTTTGTTTGTGTGTGTGTGTGTGTGTGTGTGTATTTTTTTCTTTTTTCTTCTTCTTGGAGGGGCTCCTACACGTTTATGGGTATAATGAAGCCACAGAACGCTGTGGTCTTGGCCGGGGCAGCTGCTATAGTTGCCACTGGATCTGCTGCCGCCGGGACGATATCGTGTGCGGATGTGTATCCCCAATCAGCCGCGTTTTTTGGTTCGATGGGATGTGCCTCTGCGCTGATTTTTGCGAACCTGGGGTCGGCTTATGGCACGGCAAAGTCTGGTGTTGGCGTGGCCCATCTTGGTATCCTTCATTCTGAGCGGATCATGCGCGGTATTGTGCCTGTTGTTATGGCAGGTATTCTTGGCATATATGGTCTTATTGTTTCTGTGATAATTAACAACAATATCAAGACGGAGACACAGTCATACTCTGCGTTCTCTGGTTATCTTCACTTTGGTGCTGGGCTGGCTGCGGGTTTGTCTTCACTAGCTGCGGGCCTATCCATTGGGATCGCTGGTGATGCGGCAGTTCGTGCGTACGGCAAACAGGAAAAGATATTTGTGGCCATGATTCTCATGCTGATTTTTGCCGAGGCGTTGGGTTTGTACGGACTCATTATTGCGCTTCTCATGAACAATACGGCCAACAAGGTGAATTACGGCCAATGCCAATAGGGCTTGAAAGAGTGCCAATAATTGTAGGAATTTTTAGAGGAATAACAATAATAACAAAAAAAAAAAATTGATGAATACCGATGGTGATATTTTTCTGTTTTTAGTATCATTTTGATGTTAATTATTATTATTATTATTATTATTACTTTTTTAGCCATTGCGATTAATTTATGGAATTGTTTCTTTTATTTTTTCAATGTCGATTGTCTTTTGCTTTTTATTTTTCGTTGTTCTTGACCTCCTTTTTTACCTTTCCAAGTTCTTTTTTTGGATGTTTCGGAAGCGTGTTGCGTCTGTGGTGAAGAAGTACGCTTCCAATATTGCTCCTTTTCTGCTTCTGGCAGGGGTACTTCTGATTGTTGCAATTCCAGCTGTAAAGCCGAGAAGGAACTTTATTGATGAAAGTGCTGTCAATGTTGATGGAATTCCTGTGTTGATTACGAGCTCGGACGCATCTCATCACGATGCCACAATACACCAGTACCATCGCATTGTCCACGGCCAGCGTTCTGTGGGCTCGGAAAGTATTGCTGTTTACGTCAACACTGTGGAGAACTCATCGATTATACTGGCAAACTTTCTAATTCGTTCTCTTCAAAGGAAAAATAATATGGCGTGTGAGACACACTTTTACTTTGTCAATGGGAGTACATTGCATTGG
Source organism: Trypanosoma cruzi (assembly GCF_000209065.1). Lineage (NCBI taxonomy): Eukaryota > Euglenozoa > Kinetoplastea > Trypanosomatida > Trypanosomatidae > Trypanosoma > Trypanosoma cruzi. The sequence goes on from NW_001849492.1 coordinate 13,952, forward strand.
CCCATCCCTAACTCCTTTGTCCGTGCAGCGCTGTTTATCAATGTTTCTTCTTTAAAGACACGCAATTTGTGTTTCAGTGTGTATGGTAAGAATGGAATGCAACCCAATCAGGATCTCTTTAATGTGGCAGTCGCAATGGCCCGCGAATGGAACTTGAATGTGGATATTCTTTGCCAAAATCCGCACATTCCATACTCGGTGACACGCTCAAAGTATGAACATTATTTGGCTGCGCTACAAACAGCTGTAATTGCTCCTCAAAACCCTCAACCATGGCATTTTTTCAGGCCAAGTGGTATCAGTATGTTGGCCATTGGAACGGAGAAATCGGATGGTTTATATGAACTCTCAGTTGCACATCATATTGCCGCGATGCATGAACAACTTATTGGAACCTTGAGTTATCTGGATGAAAGATTTCATCACTCTACCTCCGTATGGGTGCCTCTAAGCGTTACCGAGTACGTAGAGTATGATATTGCACAATTTGGAATTATTTTACTTGTGGCATCACTGCTTTCGGTGGGGTATTCCATTTATGAGTTAGAGGGGCTTTGTCTCTCTCCGCGTGTTGTGTTGATTTTTTTGGCGCCTATTCTTGCGTCAGGTGCAAACAAGTTTTTTGGCGTTTGGGGATCTTTTGTGTGTAGCATTTTTTTGACGATTGCATGGAGTGTGTGTGCGTGGGAATTGTCGTGGTTGACGATAAACGCAGTCATGTTGTGTCTTCTTATAATTCTCCAGCCCGCAACGGGTCTTCTTGTTGGTTCCGGAGTCGCCGTGCAACTTGTTTTTCTTCATGTAAAGTGTCAGAAGCCCCCTTTTTTATTTTTGGGCACTTTTTTTGCATGGGCTGTTTTATACTACTTTATTGTGATGCTCAAAATCCGTCATGACGACATGAATACTATAGGGGGTATTTATCTCTCTTTTTTTGTTTACCCGAACGCCCTATGGGTGACTAGTAGACTGATTAGATCAGTTTTACCAACAATGTAGCTTGAATAGTTGTTGTTATAAAGCATAGGATTTTTTTCTCTTTATGGTTTTTTATTTGTAGATAAATATGTATATAAATGGTTACGTCAGCTGCTTGTTATTTTACCTGTTCAATGAATATCTCTCTCTTTTTTTTTTCTTTCATTGTCACTTCGATATATATATATATTTTTCTCCATCTTCATGTGTGATTTTTACTGTTTAGCCCTTTTGAAGCCATCATGGCAAAGCGTACCGTTAAGATGGGTGTCATGGGACGCTATGGCGCCCGCTATGGTGCCAATCCCCGTAAGCGTGCCAAGAAGCTCGAGGTGTCGCAGCACGCGAGGCACTTTTGTTCGTTCTGCGGTAAATTTGCCTTCCGCCGCAAGGCTGTAGGCATTTGGCGCTGCGACGGCTGCAGCAAGACGATGGCGGGTGGTGCGTACACTTTGAGCACACCGAACAACAGCACTGTCCGCTCGACGGTCCGTCGTCTTCGTGAACTCAAGTAGGTGGGGGGGGGGGGGGGGGCAAATAAATTTATTTACTTTTTCCTGATTTTTGTTCTTGTCTCATCTGTTGTTTTTTTCACGGAAAAAGACAAACACAAGGGCCAGAGGGGAAGATGGGAACGTGTTGGAGTTTTACACAAGGGGATAGAATTTTACAACACGTCTTGGGTTCATCTTTTTACGCTTCCGCACTCTTTTCTACTGTTATTTTTTCCCTTTTTTTTTTTCTTTTTTTTTTTTTTTCTTTTGTTTTCTTATTATTTTCAGCAAGATCGCCAATGTTTTCTTCCAAAACTGAGTATGACAGAGGTGTAAACACCTTCAGCCCCGAGGGACGAATTTTCCAGATTGAGTACGCGATTGAGGCGATTAAGCTGGGAAGCACAAGTCTTGGAATCCAAACCCCCGATGCGGTTGTAATTGCCGCTGAAAAGCGGGTTCCTTCCGTGCTGGTGGACCCTTCCAGCATGAATAAGATTTTAGAGATCGATTATCACATGGGAACCGTATTGAGTGGCATGGTGGCGGATGCACGGATTCTCGTCGAGCATGCTCGTGTGGAGGCGCAGAATCACCGTTTCACCTACGATGAGCCAATGCGCGTTGAGTCGTGTGCGTTGGCCACCTGCGATTTATCTGTTCGATTCGGTGAAAGTGGGGGACGCAAGAAGCTGATGTCCAGACCATTTGGCGTTTCACTTCTTATTGCCGGTGTCGATGAAAACGGTCCACAGCTCTGGCAAACAGACCCTAGCGGCACCTACACACGTTACGACGCTCAAGCGATTGGTGCTGGTGCCGAAGCTGCTCAGACCGTGTTTAATGAAATTTATCATCGCAACATGACTGTTGAGGAGGCAGAAACGCTTGCAGTGCGAATCCTGAAGCAGGTGATGGAAGAAGAACTGACCAAAAGCAACATTGAGATTGCCATTGTTCCTGCATGTACAGGCAAGCTGGAAGTATATGATCAGACAAAAATACAAAGAATCATTGATCGACTGACGGAAGAGTAACGGCATCGGATGCATTTTATGGTTCTGTCTTTTTCTTCCCCCCCTTTTTTTTTCTTTTAATTTATTTTACTTTACTGCACGGTACCTTGTAGGAAATGAGATGTGTTTTTTGTTGTTGTTGTTGAGATTTTTTTTTTTTTTGATCCTACGCGTTTCCTGTGTTACTGAGAATATTTATGCTGCGCATTTGGAGATATTCATAGTCTTTTAAATGGACTTTTTCCGCTGCTCAAACTTTTTTTTTCTGCGTAATGAACAGGGAAGGAAACCTTCGAAGTCGTTCATCATGAACACAGCCACAACAGTAGGTGTCACAGGTGATGGCGATGCTCGCCAGCGCATCAGTCCCGAGGAATCAGAGAAGCGCAAACGCGTTTCAAGCGCCGTGCAGTTTCTTCACGACTCGCGTGTGAAAATCACACCGGCAGCAAATAAAATACAATTTTTAAAGTCGAAGGGCCTTACAACGGAGGAGGTTTGCGAGGCATTTGAGAAGGCAGGGCAAACAATCCCACTGGATGAGATTAAAAAAATAATGAATAAACCGTCTTTTGTATCGGGGGTTACCAACAACAATTTGGCGCCAGGACACGTGGGGAATGATGCAGCTTATGTTTTGCGACAGCACCCCTTTATGCCTCACGCTGGGCCGCTTTACACGCAGCAACCACCGCCGTTTCCACAGACGGCTCAAGGGGCCAAGGAAACCGACTGGAGGGATGTTATTATTGGCGTGGGCGCTGCGTTGATCAGTGGCTTTGCTGCCTTCAAGGCGTTTCAAATATACTCACCGTATGAAATTCGGCGCAAGGATGAGAGTGCCAAAAAGGGATCGCGAATGGAATCCCAGCGGCGGGGCAAGAGGCACGAAGGAAGTGTCTCTCCTGATAGGGGAGCAGAGCGCCCGGTAACATCTTTGCACACCATGGCACCCCCAATGCCTGCAATGCCCACACCGCTGCCCACCGCCACGGCAGCAAACGCTGCTGAGAGCACTGAACGGGAAATTCAAAAGTTGCAGTCGGAATTGAAGGAAACCCAAGAAGCGCTGGAGAAGGAAAAGAGAAGCAAAGCAGAGATTTCAGTTTCTCTCGGTAAATTGCGGGGACAAATTAACGCCTTATCTAGAACGAATGATAATTTGGAATCAAGAATCAAACTTCTTCAGGAAGAAGTTGACAAGGCAAATTCTGAGGCAAACAAACGAAAAGAATTGGATGCGAGTTTTACCGGGGCCGCGGACGGCGTGTCGAAGTCACAGTCGGAGGATGCCATTCAGCCCAATGGCCTACCTCTTTTGACACCCAAAATCCTAGCGGATACGGTAGGCTGCAATTCAGCAGCTTTGAATGGGTTGCCTGTGCTAACAGCAGTGGAATTCGTTCCAGAGGAGTGACTGTGTAGCGGAGAAACCTAAAAATAATAATAATAGGAGGGTGGGGGTGGGGGTGGGGAGAAAGCATCAAAGATGGTTATTAATGTGTAGTGCCTCACAGTTTGTTTAGGTGTGAAGAAGAAGAGGGTGGGGAAGCCAAGAGTGCGCGAATTTTATGCTCCCAATTTTTTTTTTCTTGTAATTTGTGCAGCTCCTCTTTAGAAAGGGTTTTTGTTGCCTGTGGGTGCGCAAAGAATAGTGCTTTAGATAATGCATCAAGAGATTGGGCTCTTGAAGTCCAATTTATTTTCATCATCTAACGCTAGAAAGAACCCTAAAATTGGGTCGAGTGATGCGGTGGGTAGAATACCAACGAGAGAAATAAAACATTTTTTTGCCATCGAGACAGACTCAGAAGGAAGTGGTTCCCGCCGTGTGGATATTGAAGGAAGCAGTGAACCTTGTCTGAAGAGACTGGGAATTTCCTTCAGTCATGGTTTGCTGCCTGCTTCCGTGAAAGACCTTGTCATTCCGTCCTCATCAGATTCATTTACTAGTCTTCGGGTTTCTCCTAAACGAGCAGAAGATGTGCATTTGGATGACATGGAGAACACAGAAGGGGAAAAGCGAAGACTTCCAGTTGGCGATCAAAGCAACATCTCTTCTTTAGGCTCTGGTGATGACGCAGAGAAAACACCTTCTAGGCATGAGTTGCAGACTTCTCTTGTTATTCCACCGGAGAGCACATTTATGAATCATGATGGAAAGCAGCAGGCATTAGAAAGCAGAAAATCCCTACTGATGGCGGAAAACATTCCCGTTGGGGACTTTTCGCATCGTTCTCAGCCTTCTCATCAGCGGCGCAAAGATTGCCTGATAGAACTGTATTATAGGGGGGTTAAAACAAGAAAGCAATTAGAAGAAAAGTTGGAGAGTATTCGTGCGGCACGGGAAAATGAGTTTAAAGCGTATTCCTTTCAACCAAAAATCACGAACCGTGCCAAGGCAATACCCCGCTCTGGGAGTGTTCCTGGGTGTTACGAGCGTGACACTCGACTTCGTCAACGTCTTCTTCTTGAAGCATGGAGGTCTGAGTCTGAGGGGCAGTGTCAGTCTGCTCCCAAAATTTCAAAGGGCTCTGAGCGTATAGTCCGTCGGGTTAGAGGCAACAGCGCGCCCGTGATTCCTGTGGAAGAAAGATTACATCTGGATGCGGCTCGACGTCGGTGTCGAATGGCAGAGGACGAAGAGGGTGTGAATCAGCATATTTCTTCAGTTAAACGAACCGCTGGTGATATTAAGATCCATATTGATCGTCTGTACATGTATGAGGAAAAACGTCAGTTGGCGCTGCGGAAGCTGCGGGAAGAGACGGGTGTGGGTCACTCCCAAATGCCCCTTTATGTGAGCAGTGAAGATGTCGTGAGGCGTCTTTCCAAACCCTTGAAGAAGAGCAGATGTGATCATTCCGTGGAGGAAAATTTGCTTTTTGCACCTCAACTTTCCCCTGTGACGGAGGAGCTGAGCCTCCGCGCCAGACGGCGGAGGATAGATGACTGGTACCTTTTTTTTACTCATCGACATGGAGAGGGCGTCTTCCCACCGAATGCGGTTGCTGAAAAAATACGTGAGGCACTGCAGCAGGCGGGTTTATTGGGGGCCTTTTCTCGGAGAGCCTTTGGCATGGCTCTTGATGAGTATGAGAAACGGAATGGGTTGCAGTTGTGGCACTCGACCCCGCCGCCTTCTACACCGCCGTTGAACGAAGAATTAACATTTGTACCGAGGATAAACTCTCAGAGAAATTTGAAGGCGCATGCGCAGATGGCACACGAGCGATTATTTTATGCGGCAAAGCAACAACAATTGGCCGTAAAAGAGGAAGAGCGAATGCGGCAAAAGGAACTTTTGGAGGAAGAGAAAAAGCGAAGGAAAAGGCAGCAGCGGCAGCAGCAACAATTTCGGGCATTGTCTAGAGAAAAAATGAAATCATTGGAAATAATTAGCAGTGCTGGGGATGAAAGAAGAAGTCCGCCATCCTCTTTAGTTCGGAGTAAAAGTCTACAGGGTATTGCAGACCTCTCATGCGATTCCGAGACTTCTGTGGTGTCGCCAGAATCTGTTAGTTCCAGTCCATCCGATCCGAGTTTCATGTCAGTTGCGGTAAAATCAGTGTCCTCATGTTCAAACTTGCTGGCCGCTGCAGAGCAGTTGCGCCAGTTAATAGATGCACCAGCGGATACAGAACGCAACAACATAAAACCAAGTTTTTTTCAACGGGATGAGGTTCCCTGTGCGGACAATAATAATAAACCGGCTTGCGTTCCTGCGGGCACATCTGAATTGGTATTCGCCTCTTCTGAGCCACCAGTTTTGCGAGTACACAAAAAGAAAAGTGATACCTTTGCAAATACGCGTGTGTCCACTGACTTATTGTTGGAATGCGCGTTAAGCCGTCTCATCTGGCCTGCAGACGTTGCCACACGGCGGCGAGAGTGGTGTAAAGGTCGTCGTCGCCTTCAGAGAGTGGGAAAGATGCTTTACCAAAATATGTAGTTTCTACCTCTTTCGCTTTTTTTTTTTTTTTTACTTTTTGACGACAGGGGTTTCTTTAGATTTGACGGCGTGGATTGGCGGTGATCATTTTAATGCGCTGATTTTGGCGGCAGCTCCCATTTAAAGAGTGGAGAGGTGGAGTTGCGTACTTGCAATGCAATTGTTGTTTTGATATTATTTATTTGTTTGTTTTATTTTTTGATTGTGTGGGTAAAAATGCGGGTTGATTAAGGGAAAAAGAAAAAAGAAGCGAGAGAACGAAGTAAGAAAAGAAAAAAGAAAAAAAAAAGATGGTTGCTGTGGCTGAAATTGAGGCGCGGATTCGCTCGAATTTGGAGCCCACTTCGTGTGAAGTGACGGCGATAAGTGAAGAAGACCGCAAGTACAGTGTGGCCATCGTGTCTCACATTTTTGAGGGCATGCCGCTTCTCAAGCGACACAGAATGGTCAATGATCTTTTCAAGGAGGAGCTTTTGTCAGGTGATATTCACGCGCTAACAATCGTTGCGAACCCCTCTTAATGATGATTGCGCTATCATCCACCTACGTCACTTGTGGGGTTTGAGGCTTTGGCTTCTTTTCTTGTTTCCTTCGCACCCAACTTCCTGAGTTCTCCACGCATGGAATGTCGTTTTTGCTGTTTTGAGGCTGCTGTTGAGGAGGTGGGCCAGCGTAAGGCCTGCAGCTGCCGTGTTGGGATAGTCGTTTCCTTTTGTGCATAGGTGCCGCGTCGTGTTCTTGATGTCTTGGCGAGAAAAAGTTTGGAGTGTAGAAGATATTCTGAACGAAAGGGGTGTTTGCCTGCTGTTTTGGGTTTAACCGTGAAAGAAGGCGAGTTTTCTGACGATGACAGACGTGCAGCCACTTTCACCCATTGCTGTCGAAAAGGAGATATTGCCACCTTTAAATTCATTGACCGAATGTTTCTGCTTTCTGCTGCCGCTGCCGCCGTTTTTTTTTTTTTCTGTGTGTATGGAACTTTACCCAAAAGATTTAAATATTCCCCGATAAAAAAAAAAAGGATTTATGGACAGTACTTCTTTATGTCAGCACGCATTTATTTTTTTATTTGTAGTGTAGCGCTGTTTCTTGTCTTGTGTGTACGAGTGCCTGCAATTCTTTTTTTTTCCTTTTCTTGTTCTCTTACGCTGCTGTCTTATTTCTTGTTGAACGGACGTGGCAACTCTGTCCAGCAGAGGGGCTCAGGATGGTGAAGCCGTTCGTTCAGAAGAGGATCGTGAAGAAGCGCACGAAGAGGTTCACGCGCCACAAGTGCGAGCTCTTCCCGCAGCTCAGCAGCAGCTGGCGCAAGCCCCGGGGTGAGGATTCACCGGTCCGTCGCCGCTACAAGGGACAGAAAGCGATGCCAAACAAGGGCTACGGTAGCGACCGCAAGACGAAGTACATCACCCCGTCGGGATTCAAGAACTTCCCCATTCACAACGTGCAGGATCTCTACATGCTGCTCATGCAGAACCGCAAGTACGCTGGTGTCATCTCACACACTGTGGGGGCCAAGTCGCGCAAGGCTATAGTACGTAAGGCGCACGAACTGGACGTGCGCCTTATCAATGGAAACGCCAAGCTTCGTCGTTGTGAGAGCCACTGATTTTTGTTTTCCTCTGGTTTATTTATTCATTTTTACGTGTATATCCTTTACGCATAAAATACACCTGGAAAAAACCATTTATTCAAATGGAGCATTTCATTTTTACATATATTTTTTTTTTCTTTTTGTCCTTCTTGATTGAATTATCTCTTCTTTTTTCTTTCACTTTTTTTTTCTTTTTTTTTGCATTTCTGTGTGAGTGCTTGTGTGCATTGGAAAGAATTGCAGCAGTCAAAAATGCCCTTCGCTGATCATAAAAAGTACAAGATTCAACGGGAGGAAATGCCCGCCGTTCCTCACTTTTCCGACTTCAGTGACCCACGGTTCAGCTACACAGCCAACAAGCAGAAAAATGGAATTCTTGCCTACTATCAATGGCTTCACTGCATCGGCAACTGGGGCGAGGAACACTCTATGTGCAAGAAAATGCGCTGGTACCTAGAGCGAATGATGCAGGAGTCGTGGCTGGAGAAGTGGGAAGAGAAGCGTGCCCTAGGACACTTTGATCACGTTATCCTCTATGGTGTGAAGCCATGGAAGGAGTTTGAGCCGTTGTACCAGCCCGTGAAGAAGAATCGTAAAGGCGCCTATGAGTTTTGGTTGGATCGCGACTTTGAGCCCCTTTACGATGCGGATGCAGCGGACTTTCGTGAGAAGGCGCCAATCCTTCATGATGTCTTTGTTAATGGCAAGAAGCCCGTGTATGATTGAGTTGGGGGTAGGGAACAAGGAAAGGAAAAAAAAAGGGGGGGGAGGTGAGGGGCATGTAACTAAAAAAGAAAAAAATATATATATATGAAGGAAAACTCAAAAAAAAAAAAAAAAAGAGAGAGAGAGAGAAAAACGAAAAATACTGAGAGAACATAGTGATTAGGGAAAATGATATGCCCCTTTAGTTTAGTTCTGGGATAGCATGGGTAATGAATGTCTCTGTAGGGATAATTACTCTATTAGAACGAATGACTCTTTGAGAGGTGGTTTTGGTGGTGATGACGGGAGGTGGTTTTCTTTATTTTTGGCATTGGCTGGAAGGAAATTGCTTGTAAAACAAGAACAAGAGTAATACCACATGTTTTCTGCAGGACGGATACACTACCGACTTTTTCTTCTTTTGGGGAGGATTTGTTTGGCGCGCAAAGGGTATTACAAAAGCTCAAAGATAGAAATATATATACATATACATATATATTGTGTGTGTGTGTCGTTTGTTTTGCTACTATAATTTTGTTTCTTTGTTTTGTTTTTTGCACCATGTCCGAATCAGCGTATGGCCTTACTACTTTCAGCCCTTCGGGGAGGCTTGTGCAGATTGAATACGCAACCACAGCCGCGAGTAAGGGTACAACCGCCCTTGGGGTCAAGGCCATGGATGGAGTGGTCATTGCCGCAGAAAAAAAGACGACATCTCCTCTTGCTGCATCTTTGACGGTGCAAAAGGTTTTTGTTCTTGATGATCATGTTGGCTGCACTTACAGCGGAATTGGTCCCGATTGTCGGGTGCTTGTTGATGCTGCCCGAAAAGCGTGCCAAAAGTACCGTCTGACGTACCATGAGCCCATGCCGGTTAGTCAACTCGTTCGTCACATAAGCTCTCTGTATCAAGAGTTCACGCAATCTGGTGGTGTTAGACCTTTTGGCTGCTCGCTTCTTGTTGCTGGTGCCGACTCCCAGGGCAACCATCTCTATCAGGTGGACCCCAGTGGCACTTTTTGGGCGTGGAAGGCCACCTCGATTGGCAAGGGAAGCACCGACGCCAAAACATTCCTGGAGAAGCGCTACACAAATGAAATGGAAATAGAGGATGCGGTGCATACAGCCCTCCTGACTCTGAAGGAAGGCTTTGATGGAACGATGACAGCAGAAAACACGCAGGTAGGACGGGTGAGTGAGGGAAAGTTTGAGCTTTTCACTGTGGACCAATTGAAAGACTACTTGGACCAGATTTAATGCCGCAGGCGAAGTCTTTTATATGGATTTGTGAACCTTTGCCAACTCCTTTTACCTCTTCTCCCGTGTCAATGTGTATTCACTCGCAAAGGTGAAAACCCAACAGCAGCAATAAGATGAACAAACAAAAAAAAGGAAGGAAAAAAAAGAAAAAAGGCTTCTCCAATGGAGCTCCGCAAAAAGAAAAGAGAAAGAAAAAAAAAGAAAAAGAGGAATAGCAGCCGGTATTTTGACGATTATACAATTATAAGTGTCTCCTCTTCAGAAGAATATATATATATATATATGTGTATATTTGCCTGTATGCTTGTGTGTGGGCGATTATGTAAAGCCGTGTTTTTTTTTTCTGTTTTTTTTAATTTGTTGTTGTCGGGTAGTGTGAAGCTCATGATTCAGAAGACACGAGCGCTATGGGATTCATCAATGAGTATTCAATGTCTCAAAAAGAAACTGCGGGCACGATGTGCATTGGATTGCAGCGGTAAAAGGATAATCACAACGGAGGATTTTATTGCAATATGTACCACAAACTTGTATGCACCTTCTCATGAACGCATGACGAAGTGTGAGGCTGCGCAGTACCTAGAGAAGCTCCAACATGCACGGGAAGTAATCGTCATTGGTGGGTACGTCTACATTAGGCCCTCTGATGTGGTGAATGCCGTACATTTAAAGTTGGAACTTCCTACCCTTTCTCGAGGAAATCCGATGAATTTGCAACAATGCCCCGTTCAACAATCCTGTGCTACTTTGAGAGTTGAGCAGAAAGGTGGGGTTCGTCGTCGCGAATTCTGGGCGATTGTTTCGTTACTTAGCGGGGCACAAATGACTGTCTTAGCGTATCTGACGTTTATTGTGTACGGTTGGGATGTCATGGAGCCTGTCTGTTATTTTGTGACGACATTCACGGCCCTCTGTGTCTACGCGTATTCCCTTGTGTGCCGGAGAAATTGCACCTTCCATGCCATTGATGATCAGATATTTTCACCATGTACACCACCGGCGACTCAGTGCTCCCCTGTCGCCAGGGAAATGTCTGTTGCCGATCGAACAATGTGCGCTGGCAAAGATTGTTTTGACTCCTCTTCATGGGATGATGATTGCGAGCTTTTGGAGCTGCTTGAAAGCTTTGATTTCACGACCATGAAGCGCCAGAATACCAAAGA
>NW_001849492.1:25213-26677 GCF_000209065.1 Trypanosoma cruzi
TTTTTTCCTTTTTTTTTAGTTGTTTCTCTTTTTTTTTTTGTCTTAATTTTATTTATTTATTTATTTAGTTATTTATTTCCGTACTCTGTTCCTTTCTTTTCACGTTCGCACAGTCGATGTGGACCGTGCACGAGGACGAGTATAAAAGCACTGAAGTGAAATTTTCGGGAGTTCTTCAAGGCGGGTTGAACGGTGATGACGACAAGACGGCCAAGCCGATAGGCGTCTATACGAAGAGCTCGCAGGTTTTTGCGACACCTTCCATGAATTCTACCGAAAGCACGCCACTTAACGGGCACAAGCACAGTTCTAATGTTTCATGGAAGCGTACCCACACGCCTGTTAGTTTTTCCATCCCAAACGGCCTATTTAGTCAGCCTCAAGTCGCAAATTCTTCTCAACCGAGTATGATGCGAGTTGATGCGCCACCTTTTGAACCGTCACCAAAGAATATGGCCGCGACCGCCTCGTACGCCGCCTCATCGCCAATGGGAAAGCGGGGGGTAACACCCACACAAGTATCGCAGACAAATGTTCCTGAGAATAGCAACCTACATATGATCATACCGATGGATGATGTTGCAATTAGAGAGAAAGACAGGGGTGCTGCTCACCATATGGAATGGAATGGTCATGCCGTTAATCCGCATCATTCACACGTTGCAGTGCGTGGGTATAGCGGCAACATCACCCCGGAGGGGTTGCGAGGTTCTGTGTATGAGATAGCAAAGGATCAACATGGATGTCGATTTCTTCAACGTCTATTAGGAGGGTCAAACGGAGATGGAGAATTTGTCCGTATCATTATGAACGAAGTTGTCCCACATGTAGCGGAGTTGATGATAGATCAATACGCTAATTTTCTTATTCAAAAGCTCTTTGACATGATGCCTCAGGATGTGCGTTACAAGGTGGCATGTGTTGCTGCTCCAAAAATTATATCCATTGCGCTCACACCGCATGGGACATTCAGCGTGCAGAAAATGGTTGAAACCATTGCCTCACGTGAAGAAATGGATATTCTGCGGGAGGCTTTGTCAAAGGATGTTGTTCGATTGGTTAAGGATGCCCATGGAAATCATGTCATTCAAAAAGTGCTGCAACGCTTCAGTCACGCGGATAAGGAATTTATTTACGCTGCGGTGGGATCGGACTGCATTTCCATTGCCAAAAATAAGCAGGGATGTTGTGTTCTTCAGCGGTGTCTTGAGTATGCGTCTTGTTCACAAAGGGCAACTCTAGTAAATCAAATACTGCGCTGCTGCTTGCAGATTGCGGAGGATCCTTTTGGAAACTATGTCTTGCAATACGTTTTGGAGTCTAACGATAGTAAAACAACTGACACGATTGCAATTGCATTTCTTCCACATTTAGTTCAACTTTGCATGAATAAATTCAGCTCCAACGTGATAGAGAAAGTGTTACGTGGCGCATCGCAGCCTGTCCAAGAGATGTACGTGGAAA
>NW_001849492.1:26777-56510 GCF_000209065.1 Trypanosoma cruzi
TTCTTGTTTTTTTTTCCTCTTAAAAAAAAAAGTTTTTTTGCTGTTATTTTTGGCGTGTGTTAACAACAACGTTGAATCGTGTGATGTGTGATGTGTGTGTGAAGTTAAAAAAAAAAAAAAAAGAGAAAAGAGAAAAGCGGAGGCAATGAACGACTGTCGAGATGGGGACGCCGTGACATGGCGGGCTTGATTACGTTTTCTTTTTGTTTTCTTCTTCTTTTTTATTATTGTCGCCACTGCATATATTTGTTTATCTATACATATATAAATGTGTGTGCCTTTCTGACCGTCTGTGTGCCTTTCTGTGTGTGTGTGAGGAAAGGCAGGAAGAAGAAAAGAAAGAACTGTTCTTTCGTACGGAGACTGAAAGAAGTGCTCAAAGAAAAACAGGAACTTCTTGACTTTTTGTTGTTGTTGTTGTTGTTGTATTTATTTTATTCTTATTTATTATTATTTATTTTTATTTATTTATTTATTTTTTTCGTGTGTGTGTGTGTGTGTGTGTGTGTCCACGTGACGCGGTTTTGTTACATTATGGAGGCAAAGAGAAGAAGAGGTGGATGCGCCTCATTTATGATTTTGTCCTCTGGTCCCCATCGTAAACAGCCATTGTGTTACTGCAAGACCAAATAAAACAAACGAGAGAAGAGATGTGGTATTTCTGCCTCTCTCCGTTTATGGGATAATAATGATGGGGATCATTCATTTATGTGCCCCCTCTGCACATCTCTATATATATATATATATATATTTATTTCATTTCAATATCCGCATCTAAAGTGGAGCATATCATATACGGAATTTTTTCAGAAGCGTACGATAGACGCAACATGGCCGGACTGTTGCTTCGGTTTTGTTTTGGGCAGAGAAAGAGAATCATACGGCGCTGATGGAACATAAAGATACTCGTCGCTCCATTAGTTATCGTCACCCAACACACAAACACACACACAAATTCACATTCACATTCACACGCATACATGTGTATGGATACTTACATGCATACATAAAGCTCCCGTAAAGATTCCCTTCTCTGCGAGTACATACCAAGGCGTTGCGGGTAAAAAGATTGAACGAAGGAGAAAAAAAAAAAAAAATTCCGCTGCTTCACGGTGAATGTTGAATTTGCATATACACGTGTCCTTTTTATTTTATTTTTGGTTGCTGCATTTGACTTTAAGGACATGGAAGAAGAAAAAGGGAGGATGCTCACATGAGTAAAGTTTTGCACAGGCATCAACGCAGACATGGGTTATGGTTGCACGGCTGGCCTCGCTATTCTGCACAATACCTAGGGGTTTAAAGGAATTGGTGAGAGTACGTGAAGAGGCGCAAAACGTGATCGCGTTTATGGGCCGAAAGTCGTTCTAATTACCCTCCATTTTGCCCGTTATTACGGGGGCTTCAAAGAACAGATATTACCAAACGCGCTGAAAAAAAAAAAAAGGAGAAAATGGCAGTTGTGCCTTGATATTTGTCGAAAAGGGATTTATCCGTTTGGTATCACGTTGAGGTTGGGCTTCATACAGGCTCCGTTGTTACCGAGAGTAACGTGATGATCCTAAAGAAATTACATAAATGGAGCATTTCCACGTTAGTGAATATACCTCTGTAAGTTTACTTGTGTGATATGCCGCGTGTATAATATATTTTTGTTGTTTTTGTTGGATTGCGTTCGTCTATATGTTCATCATCCATGGACTTTGTAAAGGACGAAGTTGATTTGACATGAGGCAACGAATGAAAGGAACCAGTGGTCTCTGGCCTAGATGCTGGAAGCTAAAATTTAAGCTTTCGTTCAGACGGGGAATTCAGCAGTATATTTATTTAGTTATTTCCTTTATTTTGCCTTTTGATGGTTTGTTTTGTTTTATATTTTTTCCTTTTTTGAGGCGCCAACAGTTTTTTTTTTCCTAGTTTACATGTGGTGTTAATTTCTTTCACGTTGTGTCGCGTGAAAATTGCGCCTTTTTGCTCATCGGTGGATTCCATTCAACGAGTCACTTTTTTTTTTTTTTTCAATTTAGCTCTTGATGGTGTGTGGCGGACTTGTGTCTCCTCATCACCGCCCGAGTCAAGCTATATGAGAGACGGGGGAAACATGGCGTGGACTGCGAGTCGTGTTGAAAGGGTCCTGGAGGGAATTGCTGCACTCCACAACAGGAATGACACCGAGCGTATGGCCCATCTGCAGCGAGAGAATGACCGACTGACTAAAGAGTTGTCTGAGATGGAGCGGGTACACAAGGCTGCAGTGAAGGATCTTTCTGAGAAGGGGACAAAGATGGAGCACCTGATGCGGCAACTCCTGGCCGAGCGCAGTCGTTTGATGGAGGAGTTGGCACAGATGCGTGAAACGAGAACTCTTGATGGGAAGGAAATGAATTTAACGGCTTCCTTAAACGACACATTGCTTAAAAGCGAAATGGCCGTGCAAACGGATGCACTGCGTCCCCATGGCCCTCCCAGGGAGCGGACGACACAAACAGTGAGGGAATTGGAGGAGGTGGCCGTGCAAACGGATGCATTGCGTCCCCATGGCCCTCCCAGGGAGTGGACGACACAAACCGTGAAGGAATTGGAGGAGGTGGCCGTGCAAACGGATGCATTGCGTCCCCATGGCCCTCCCAGGGAGCGAACGACACAAACCGTGAGGGAATTGGAGGAGGTGGCCGTGCAAACGGATGCATTGCGTCCCCATGGCCCTCCCAGGGAGCGGACGACACAAACCGTGAGGGAATTGGAGGAGGTGGCCGTGCAAACGGATGCACTGCGTCCCCATGGCCCTCCCGGGGAGTGGACGACACAAACCGTGAGGGAATTGGAGGAGGTGGCCGTGCAAACGGATGCATTGCGTCCCCATGGCCCTCCCGGGGAGTGGACGACACAAACCGTGAGGGAATTGGAGGAGGTGGCCGTGCAAACGGATGCATTGCGTCCCCATGGCCCTCCCAGGGAGCGGACGACACAAACCGTGAGGGAATTGGAGGAGGTGGCCGTGCAAACGGATGCACTGCGTCCCCATGGCCCTCCCGGGGAGCGGACGACACAAACCGTGAAGGAATTGGAGGAGGTGGCCGTGCAAACGGATGCATTGCGTCCCCATGGCCCTCCCAGGGAGCGGACGACACAAACCGTGAGGGAATTGGAGGAGGTGGCCGTGCAAACGGATGCACTGCGTCCCCATGGCCCTCCCGGGGAGTGGACGACACAAACCGTGAGGGAATTGGAGGAGGTGGCTGTGCAAACGGATGCATTGCGTCCCCATGGCCCTCCCGGGGAGTGGACGACACAAACCGTGAGGGAATTGGAGGAGGTGGCCGTGCAAACGGATGCATTGCGTCCCCATGGCCCTCCCAGGGAGCGGACGACACAAACCGTGAGGGAATTGGAGGAGGTGGCCGTGCAAACGGATGCACTGCGTCCCCATGGCCCTCCCGGGGAGCGGACGACACAAACCGTGAAGGAATTGGAGGAGGTGGCTGTGCAAACGGATGCACTGCGTCCCCATGGCCCTCCCAGGGAGTGGACGACACAAACCGTGAAGGAATTGGAGGAGGTGGCCGTGCAAACGGATGCACTGCGTCCCCATGGCCCTCCCAGGGAGTGGACGACACAAACCGTGAGGGAATTGGAGGAGGTGGCCGTGCAAACGGATGCACTGCGTCCCCATGGCCCTCCCAGGGAGCGGACGACACAAACCGTGAGGGAATTGGAGGAGGTGGCCGTGCAAACGGATGCACTGCGTCCCCATGGCCCTCCCAGGGAGCGGACGACACAGACTTCTTGGAAAAACGATTTTAATTTGCCTACGCGTTCGATATATGTTGCCAAAGCGATGGGTCAGACATCCGCATTTTTAAATGCCAAGGCGTTTCCAGTGAAATATGTGTATGGGCTTTTAACCCCCATTTCTGTTCATTTTATCCACGGAGCAGAATGCCTTGCACTTGCGATTTATTTTATTGGACAGTGGGTTGAGAATGTTAAATTAGATATCCCCACCGCCGATTTTGTGTTTGTTGGCGTTAACGTGCAAGGGTGGTGGCAATGGCGGCGACAAGCGCTGATTCACTTGGACGCAGTCACAGATATCGTCAGAGCCTACAGTGATGCTGCCGATCCATTGTGGTGGTGTGCAGCATTGGCTGCTGT
This sequence comes from Trypanosoma cruzi, assembly GCF_000209065.1. Classification (NCBI taxonomy): domain Eukaryota; phylum Euglenozoa; class Kinetoplastea; order Trypanosomatida; family Trypanosomatidae; genus Trypanosoma; species Trypanosoma cruzi. The sequence goes on from NW_001849492.1 coordinate 30,933, forward strand.
CCTTTTGGATTTGGACATGGATCATACTATGTCGGTTGGCGATTTTATTGCGGCCGGTTGTGGCGGCGATGTGGGGACACAAACACCATGCACTCCAGTTTCTCTAAATGAGATGATTGCGTTTTTAAAAATAAGTCCAAAAAGTTGCGTATTGGTTACGAAAAAAAACTCGGACTTTGGTGATACTTTTGGACTTCTAATGGCTGTTTCTGTTCTTGAGAATGAAGCTTTGTTTTATATCGTAAGGCCCAGCGGCAGTGCCGGAGGAGACGAGGGAACTACTGGAGACAGCCCTATTTGCTCGCTAAAGGGTGAGTGGCGTTCCAGCCGTGAATTGTTGAGTGAGTTTGATCTCTTTCAAACGGTGAGGTGTTTTTCTTCTTATACGAATCCGGAGATTCGGTGGGTGGATGCCGTCCAAGGGCACTTTACCTCCGTGTCAGTGTTGCTGCCGGAGGGGGTTTTGGTGACACGAGACGCCATTTATGCCAGGTTGTTTGATGTCACAACTTCTCTCTGGTGGCCGGTAGAGGTCATTTCACGTGAGGGGAACACCTTAATGTTTTTTAGTCCTTTTTTGGAGTCTGCCACTTCCGTCATTGTTTTATTAAACGTCGATGTAGACACAGTGCGCCGTCTTGAATTCCTGCAGATCGTCTCAGAGGAGCTTGGAATTTTCCAAAGAAAAACGGCGGTAGTCGTTCAAGTTGATGGGCAAGAGGTGTGCACGAGTAGCCTCACATTGAACGCCGCGGTGGGGCAAGAACCAGCGCCGAGAGAAGGTATCGCTTCCATCTCCGCTCATTTTGGGGAACCTGATCCCACCACTGACGCGGAGTATTCTATGAAAGAAATCCGTGCGATTGATGTTCGCAGGAATCAGAGCACCACGGCTGCTGACGAAGCCCGCTCACAAAATTTGATAGTTTCACTTGAAGCGGACGCAATATTCCGAATGGTTAAAGAAACGCTGGCGGTCCATATGGAGCTTATGGTGAATTATATGGACCGTTTTTTGGAGCTCCTATCCTTTTCTCTGTGGTCACAGCCGCCTCGATTAGATGAAAGAGGCGGGGCCGTCGTGCTGTCGCCGATGCTGGCCACGACCATTGCTCGACAGCATGTGGAACTTTCGACCATGAGAGCTAGAAAAGACTTTTTATCTGAGTCACTATGTTGTGCCGCGAAGGAGTTGAATTCAACAAAGACGAAGCTTAACTGCCTGGAGGAGGAGAATGGCGTCCTGCGGGAAGAATTGGCGCAGCAGGCATCGGCCTGTGAAATTCTGCGTCAGGATATCGTTGCCAAGGATGAAAAGTTAGCAGGGGCTGCACGTTACTGCTGTGCCGTGGAAGAACAGCTGCGTCTCGCCATGGATTCCTTCTTGGAGCTTCGATGTTGTGCTGAGGAAATGCAATAAGAGAAATTTTCCAGAGGTGTGCGCAATGCGATCAGGAAGCGAAAGCCTTATTTGGCTCCAGTAGTACCGTCTTCCCTCCTTTTCACTAACGGGAAGTCTATCGTAACAAAGAAAAAAAAAATGAATGAAAAAAAAAAAAGGAAGAAAAAGATACACAATTGTATACATGAGTGTAAGTATATTTATTATTATTATTATTTTAGCTTTGGCGGGTTTTTTTACGCGTGACTAATTTTATTGTTACAAATAAACGATTCTTCTGACTGCTAAGCCTGCAGTATGCTGTGGTGTTTTTTGCCAGAATTTTTGTGGGTTTGCTCTTTTTTTTTTTTCACCTTATATTTTTGCTCAGCGTCAGGAAGGTGGTGGGATAGAAGTGCATGTCTTCCACTTCTTTGTCCAGTCGTTGCACCAGTTCCTCCTCATTGCTGCCTGAGAGAGACGTCACAATTGGCGTTGTGGCTTCTTTACAGAGTTGTCTGGGGCAGCAACGAGAGCTGTTCATGCGAGTAAAAAAGTGCGAAGAGGACATTGAGAAATTGAAGTTTGGCCTGTTAAGGAGGGCCGGTGGGGTCTTGTCGTCTCCACCAGAGGCGCAAGAGAGCGGTCAATGGAAGACTGGGCGCGAGAACGACGAAAATGTTGGGGCAGAAAAGATGTGCGATTACTGTTTCAAGCTGACACTCTGCCGGCCCTGCCCACAGTGTCAGCGGGAGTGGTACTGCAGTAGTCCTTGTCAGCGCCTGCGGTCTTATTTACACCGTACATTCTGTCGACGTCGAGAGCGGGTTGAGTAAATTTCCGGAGTAGTCACTTGTATTATATATATATATATATTATTTTGTTTGTTGAGTTTTCCCGTTACTTTTTTTTGTTATTTTTTTGTCGTTTTTATTATTTGCCTTTCGGGCTGAGGTAAAAACTGGCACACGTGGAATTCGCACGGCCTTTATGTACACCGTTCCCTTTTCTTTTCAGGGGAATTAAAAAAAAAAATTTGTTTTTTTTTCTTGCCGCATGCTGCACCATCCATAGAATGAAAAGGAGCGGCGTGTAATGACGTCCCTTGTTGTTTCCTCACACGAGGGATGCTTTGTGTGTTGAGTTGATTCAATTTTTCTGTTGTCGGTTGCCGGTTGCACGGTCGGTTCTTGCAGTAAAGGAACGGGATTAAAAACAAGACGGATCAACGAGGGAGGTGAGGGGAGAAAAAAGAACGAAAAAGGAGGGAAAGAAAAATAAAAATAGGGGTAACATAAATGGATCACTTACGCCATCTGGCTTTTGGTCTCTCGGATTCGGATTTTCGGGGGTCAAGGGAGGCGCGCCTGGAGTTGGATCGGTTTATGGCGCCCGAAAATCTCCTCCGCATATGGCGTCAGGGTGAACAGGAGACGGCGGAGACGCTCCTTCGCGAGGCAGAGGCCGTTGGGAGCCCTGAAGTTTACGCTGCTCTCGGCGATGGCCTGAAGCGGCTTTTCGACACGGGTACCGGTCGAGCAGCCGCGGAGAACTTTCTCCGGTTGGACACATCTCACATTGTCACCCGTTTTCTTGTGAACGGCGTGGCTCACGAGGATCTCTCCAGGGCGGCAAGTGTGCGCCCGGCCTTGATTGGTGTGATGGCTTTGCTTCCATCTGATTTAGCGCCACCTGTAGGAGAGTTTTTGTCAGCCTTTTTAAAGAACGAGCGGGTTCTACGATTGTTTGATGAGAACAAGCCTGAGTCCGCAGAAAATGAAATGGTGTGTCGGTTCCTGCTCAGCTACACGGATTTGATTTCATTCATCACCTCATCAACTGTATTCGCCTTTGAGCACGACCCCCTTCTCGTGGCCAACTATCTAATGATCAGCTGTATCATTTCTCGTTACGTGGAGATGCCGTCGCCGCTGCTTGAAAAAATTGAGAGGGCACTCACGGAATATGAGGATGAGTTTGTGTTTTGTTTTGTATGTCGCGCATGTGCCTCGGCACTCCGAAATCATGAACTGAATGCCGAAAGGTACGCGTCTTTATGGGGAGTGAAAGCTGCTCTTTCATTGGCGCAGTGCAACGATAGTGTTCGAGACGCCATCTACGAATTTCTTGGAGGCGCAAGCACCACCGCTGCTGGATGGCGTGGTATATATTCGGTTGTGCCCATAGAAGACGAGATTGTGCGCGCTTTGGACGTCGCCGCTCTTCGCCCCAGGGCCCTAGGCCTCATGGACACCTTCGTACAGTCTCCACATGTCCCAGACTCATTTTTTAGTTCTTTGCTCTTGCATGCTGCGTGGCAATTTTGCGGGGATGCCGATGATGTTTCTCGAGAGAATTTGTGGTGTTTTATTAGTGACGGATTGGTGCGAAAAAACATCATGCTGTCGATGGCACCGTTATGCGCATCTTTTTTTTATTCTATGCCACAAGAAGCCAATGTAAGTGTGCGCGAACGGCAGCTGCAGGTTGCGACTTTTCTTGTGGAACGAGCAGGCCTTTCACAGGAGATGGTGGATCGTCTAAAGCAGTTTTGCGCGCGTGGACTCTATCCGCCTTCTTCCGTAGGCCTGGAGTCGATGGCACGCCACTAAAAAGTGTAGTGGATTTGTCGTTTTTTCTCTGTGGAGCGAAAAGTAGACTGTCTTTTGGAAGGGCGAACCCGATGGCAGATAGAGACGAATACGAGATTGCGGTGCTCTTGCAATGCGTTTAACGTCATACATCTTTGAGCACATTTTCTTTCTTTATTTCTTTTTTTTTTTGTCTTCTTTTTTTTCTTTTATTTTGTCGTAGAGGGAGTTTGGGTAAGTGTGGGTGTGGGTGTGGTTGCTGTCGCCGGGTCTCATGTCTGTCCGCGAGCGTGCTGTAGTGCTGGTTGATGGCCCGGCCGTAGTGCATCGCTGGTATCATCGCTGGAGCTACACAAGTAAACATACCCCTGTAGACGTTAAGCGGTTTACTATCACAAACGCCCGGCATATTATTGCCACGGCGCACAGCTTTGACCCCAGTCATCTTGCCCAGCACCTCCTTTCCCCGCAGGTGGAATACGCCCACACTCCGAAGCACAACAAAATAATTGTTTGTTTTGATCAAGGGGATGGTGGACGGCGCGAGCTCTATCCAGCATACAAGGAGAATCGCGCGGAGCGTGAACACGCAGCGGAGCTGTCCGTCATTAAGAAGGTCGCAATAAAAGTATTCACGGGGGAGCCCAAAAACACACTTATCGTTCTTCCCGACTTGGACGCAAAGCTTAAAGATGTTGATGCAGAAGCGGATGACATTATTGCCACCTTAGCGCTGCACAATCAGCAGCTTAAGATACCCACTGTTGTGATGTCGCATGACTACGATCTTTACCAACTCATCGACGAGGCAAATAAGTGCTACCACTACGATATACGCACAAAACATTTGGTCTCGGAAAAAGGTGTTATTGAGCGTGTCGGGGTGCATCCGAAACTAGTCCGTGACTATAAATCTCTTGCTGGTGATTCTTCGGACAACATTCCTGGTGTGAAGGGCATAGGAAAGACGCGTGCGCTACAGCTTCTTAAAAAGTATGGCGATTTAGAGGGTGTTCTCACAAAGGGCAAAAAAAAACAGGGTGGACACTTAGGTGACTTGTTGCGTGCCGGCGCTGCCGATGCGGAGCTATCGCGAAAATTGGTGGAACTGCGAAGCTGTCCAAAAGTACTGAAGGCGTGTGAAGCCTTCATGAAGCTTTAGTATTTTTGTGTGTGTAAGGGGGGGGAAGAAGGAAGCTCTTGTTTGCTTGCTGCCTCTTGTGTGTGTGTTGTGTGTTGTGGAGAAGATGAATGGCGAGACAACAGCCGCCACCCCTGGAGGAGAAGAAACGGAGGAAAAAATGTTTCCTAACCGGTCAATTTCATAGATTTATTTGAGTCTCTTTTTTTTTCTTTCGTTTTTTTTTTTTTTGTTTTGTTTGGTTTTTCATTTATTTTATTTTTTAATGCAACGTTTTTCGTGGGTGTTTCCCCCCGGGGCTGGAGCCATTCTGCCGGTGCGCCGCATGGAGAGGTGCAGGCCGAAGGCGGTGTGTGGGAGATGAGGCGCGGTTTCACTTGTCCGTCTCTTTCCCCCACTCTCCAACAACACACACACACAAAAAAAAAAAAGGATGGGGCGGGGCTGCGATGCGGTGACGATTCGGTGAAAACAGAAAAAAAGTATCAAAAAAAAGAAAGAACTGCGGCAGCGACTGAAGGGGGAAAAAAATCATTATTGCCAAGACGACCCCAAATGCTTTTGCACCCACATGTGTTCCCGGTGGCAACAAAGGAAAGTCCAGGGTATAGAAAATGGGAGGGGGAGCAAGACGTGGCGGCACGCCAAATCCAGAAAGGTGAGAGATAGAGAGGGAGGGAGGCAATGTTATTGGCGTGTTTTTTCTGGCGAAAACACGGACACGCACGCATTTCTGTTGTTGTCCTACTTGTATATTGCTGTCCTCCATTGTTAATATGGAGAGCCGAGTAGTGAATGTCTGCTTCTCATTTCTATCTCTGTGTGTGTGGTGGCCCGTAGGGAATCGAGAAACAACGCCCCTCCTAAAAAACAGTTTTGTTCCTTCGCTGCGGGTGGTGGCTGAAGGGGGAGCGAGAAATTGGATAAAAAACCCCACACGAGAAGGAAAAAGGAAAGAAACAAGGAACAAAGATAAAAATAAAGACAGGGTACGTAATAGATTAACGAAAATGCCACCCGTGTTGTCCCCTGAGGACCACGCAAAGGCCAAGGAGTTCAGCGCATTCCTTCGTCACTTGGGTCTGTCCCATTGCCTGAATTTATTCGTGGAGCAGTGGCAGCTCTTGGTGAAGCAACAGGACTCGGCAAAGTCTCACGGAGGAAAGAAAGGCCAAAAAGTGAGTCGGTCTTCTGCTTCTTCACGCTCCCGTAAGAGTTCATCCTGTGCTGTTTCTAATTTTCAAATCCTGCAGACGATGCATCGTGTGGTAACCTCCACCGGTGTGGAAGAAGAGCTGTGGAAACTGTCTGGTGAAGATTATCTTGCGCCAGAGTTTGCGGGCGGAGCGGGTATAACTTTAGAAAAATACAGGGAGCTCCAACCGACTGAGGAGGCGCGGCTTGTGCCAACAAAGCCGTACTTTAAGGAGGCAGCACCTTCAAATTTGCCACTGGATTCTTTTCATCTTCGCGTGGTGTATGAAGTGGGGAAGACGGGCTTTGAGGAGGAAAAGGATTTTCCCATTCTTGCGGATACGGTAGTTGCGGGGAGATATCAGATGCTACAATTTCTTGACTCCGCTGCATTCTCTCGGGCAGTGCGCTGCATGGATTTAATAGAAGACAGAGAAGTCTGCCTAAAAATAATACGCAACTCCAAGGACTTCTTTGATCAAAGCTTGGATGAGATCAAGTTGCTTAAGTTAATTGATTCCTCTGGAAGCGCGGAGGAGAACTGCGTGGTAAAATTGTACGACTATTTCTATTATAAGGAGCACATGTTTATTGTGACAGAGTTGCTTCGTGATAACTTGTATCAGTTTAGCAAGTTTAATAGGGAGGAGGAAACAGAATTTTATTTCACTCTCCCTCGATTACAGGCGATAGCAAAACAGATTCTCACGGGTCTGTGTTTTTTGCAAAATCTTGGGATATTACATTGCGATCTCAAACCAGAGAATATTCTCATTCACTCATTTAGCAGGTGTGAGGTAAAAATTATTGACTTTGGGAGTAGTTGCTACCTGACGGACAACCTCAGCTCGTACGTGCAGTCCCGTTGCTATCGTGCTCCCGAGGTGATTATTGGTTGCAAGTACGACGGTCGTGTTGATATTTGGTCATTGGGCGCCATTCTGGCTGAACTAGCGACAGGCCGCGTTCTGTTTGAGAATACCTCCTTGCAGCAAATGCTAGCGTCCATCTGTAGCGTGTGCGGTCCCTTACCGGCTTCATTGCTTCACGAAGGACGTAACACACAACATTTCGTAACAAAAACCGGTGTCTTTTACGAATACCGGGAAGGGAAAGAACTTGTGTTTCATTTCCCCGTTCCACAAAATTCGTTAGAAGCAATTTTTGGGTACGATGATCCTTTATACATTGATTTTGTTCGGGCATGTCTCACAATTGATCACCACCAACGTCCTACTGCGGCTGAGCTGCTGCAGCATCCCTTCCTGCAGGAGGACTACGGAAGCGCGTGCAGCTCCCCGCCTCCCTTGAAGAAAAAACTGCTTGACAATGACGAACCTCCAGTTGGTTCTGTAACGGCGGAGGTGGAATTTCAGGATGCGCAGCCCACAGCATAGAGAAGTAGGGCCTGTCTTTCTATTTCCTTCTGGCCACTCAGTCTCATGTTCTTTTTTTGTTTTTGCTCTATTTTTTTTTTTCTCTTCTTTTTTATATTTGTCGGCCATTGTTTGCCTTTTTTTTTTTTTTTTTGTATTACTTTTTTTTGTTTTTCTTTTAAATATTCGAATTTATTTGTTTGTGTGTGTTTTTGTTGTTATTATTTCCTCCGTTACGTCGTTCACCGACGACTGGTGCTGTCTCCTTTTTCGTCCCCTTCCCTCACTTGGAGGCATGACTCGGGACGTCTCCTTTGGTTTTTGTCTTTTTTTCTGCCATGGTGGCCGGAACGGTGGGAACGCGGGCAGCCAGAAAACGGGTGGGATTGAGAGAAGGGTGCGTTTGCGTGCAAATTTCATAAAACGTTTTGTGAAGCGGAGACTGTGACGCGGTAGAAGAAAAGAAAAAGAAAAAAGTGGTGTTCGGTTCCATTCCTTGCTTCTTCTCTCTGAATACATGATTAAAGACAAATTATAGTGGTCGGCAGCAATGAAGGATGGAAAAAAGGGAAAGGGAGGGGAGGGTATTTTTTTTTTTTATTTTCTTCCCTCCCCCTCTCTTTGAAAAAAAAAAAAAAAAAGAGAAACGAGGAGGAATTGAGGCAAAAATAATCAATGGATCGGTACAGAGAGCGAGAAAGAGGGGATGTGTGTGTAAAAAAAGAAGGGAGTGAAAAGGGAATAAGAGTGACGGTCAGGAAGGATAGCTGTAGATGGATATGGTGGGAAAAGAGGGGGGACCATCTTCTCTGCACTAGTTTTTCTTTTTTTTTTTATTTGATATAAATAAATAAATAAATATATTTTTTTTCTTATTGATTTTTTAAAAAATCTGCTTTAGGCTGAGTTTGTGTATTTTATTTCTCCCTTGTTTTTGGTAGAACGTGAAGAAAAAAAAAAAAGGAGGGGGTGGGGGGGGAGGGAGGGAAAGAGAAGAAGACAAAATTAAAAAAAAAAAAGCGGCTCATGCGTGTATTCCTTTTGGGCATATGTGGACGCAGCTCTCCATTGGACCCAGCAGCATGCACAAGTTGTACCACTGTTGTTGTTGATGTTGCTTTTTACCACGTGTATTTTTTTTTTTCGGAGTGGAAAGTGTGGACGGAGTGTTTGCCCTCATTTGTAGACCGTTATTTTGTTGTGGCGTCCCTCTCCCATACTTCTGTGTGTATGTCTTATTGGGGATGTGTGGCAGCCGCTGCCACATGCCGTTGGTTTGTCTCTTTGTCTTCTTTTTTTCCCCTTTTTTTTTTAATGCGCGACTAACGCTCATGGGATTGTTAGGGTTCCCGAGCGAAGGGGATAAAAAGCGGCGGCGGCGGCTGTGGTGGTGGTGGTGGTGGTGGTGTGGAGGAAACATTATTGCCAACGAAGGAAGAAGCGAGAGACATCAGAAAGGAACCTCAATTCCCACTCCCAGCCACACCGGCAGTCAGTTTCCAGTGTTAAAATACATTTATATATTGGGCCGCGACGATGTTTGTCCAGCAGCCACCGCCACCGCGTTATGTTTTGCAAGTGAGTACGGGCAACTGGCAAAAAAAATCCATTTTGAAAAGCGCTGCCCCAATGAAAGAGGCGAAGCAATTGCAAAACTCTGTGGAATATTTTCTGAAGAGGGCCATGTGCGCATCGGTCCCTACTTCGAAGAATGAAGATGGCTCATTGTGTGAATCCACCAAAATTATGAAGGAATTGGATCTTTTTGAGACGAGGCATTTTGGAAGTAAATCGCGGTATTCACTATTTTTGCCTACTTCCCTACAAGTCAACCCCATCATTGGCCTTTTGTGTGGTTTACCCTTGTATCAGATCTGTGACGCTCTTATTCAGAGAAAGGATGCAGAATGGCAGGCGCGAAAGGAAGAGAACTGTAGCGTTGGGGCCTTGCGCTTGAGTTTTGAGGAACTGTACGATGTTTGTACGCAGCTAGTGCCCAATATGGTGAGTGAAGATTATTTGCACCGCATGTTTATTGTTCTGCTTCCCAGTGAGGAAGAGGATTCTTTACTTTTATCTTCTTTCTTTTCATTTCTTGTCGAAAACGCCTTCCACCCCGCGTTGGACCGCAATGTAAATGCACTTTTTAGTGCGTTTGATCCCGACGGCACAGGCGTGATTTCTGCAGCAACGTTGACGTCCAAAGTTCTTCTCGCATGGGCGGAGCTGCACTTGTTTGGAAACTTGCGAGGGGAGTGGGAAAAAATGGCCGCCGCACTCGAGTTGACGAATGGTGTGGATCTACGCATCGTGGACGGTGCACGGTTACTAACACCAGCGGCAACTCGCGCCGTTTTTTGTGCCCTCAACACGTTGTATGTCGCTATGGAATCTATTGACATGGATGGAAGACACCTAAATTCCCCGTCGTCTTGAGACCACATTCATTGTTTGTATGATTTTATGTATGATCACTGATGTCCAATAAATAGAGTAATATTCAAAGGTTACCCATTTCCTTCTCCTTACTGAAGAGGGAGAGACTCAAATGGGGATGTAAAGGCGAGTAAAAGAAAATCATGATTACATATTTTGACAACTCTCTCAGGGTGCCTGCCTACTTTTTCTTGCTTTTGCTCTTTTCACGGTTGATTTTTGGTTTCCCCGTATTGGCGGGCCAATAAATTTGGTAGTATACACCATAAAGGGGAGGGGAGTCATACAGTCGCAAGCAGGAACCGCAGAAGTAGTTTCTCTTTCCGTTGTGCAGTACCAATAATAACAATAAGTGCTATCATTACTGTTAGTAGTTGTTGTGGTAGTTGCTCGTGCTCGCATCATGGGCGAGGGGTCTTCCTTCACGCCGGAGGAGATGCGGCAGTTGCGAGAAGCGACCGCATTTTCCGAGGCACAAATTGTTCGACTTCAAAAGCGGTTTGCGACGCTCGCTCAGGGGGGACGGGGAGTCCTGACAGCGGAGGCGCTCAGCTCCATCTCCTCAGTGGCCTCAAACCCTCTCCTCGGGCGTGTACTGGCGGTGTTGGATACAAGTGGGGATGGAAAAATTGACTTTATGACGTTTGCAAAGGCCCTTGCCGTTTTTTCCCCGCAGGCTGACAAGCGGGAAAGACTGCGATTTACCTTCAAGATGTACGATGTTGATGGCGACGGCAAGATCAGCAACAAGGACCTGTTTGAGACGCTGACGATCATGGTGGGAACCAATCTCACGGGGGTTCAGCTGCAGCAGATCGTGGACAAAACATTTATTGAAGTGGACCTGAACCGTGACGGGTACATTACATTTGAAGAATTTGAGAAATTGTCCCTCCTGAACAATTTTGGAGATCGCCTTAGCCTCTCCATTTAGTTGAATTTACACAGCCATTAGCTTCTCTTCCATCCACCCTTTGAAGTTCTCGCTGCTTGCAATGCGAAAGCCATCTACCAAGTGTATATATACATATATGTAAATGCTACGCTCTTGTTTGTGTGTTCCGGAAATTTGCCGGAAGAAGGGTGAATGGGGGCAGAGTTGATTTAAACCCCGTTTGTGTCGGCTGGCCCGCAGCAAACTCAACAGGAATTACTTTTTCTTTTTCTTTTGGATTAACTTTTTGGTTTGTTAGTTTGCTTCCCGGTATTTCTATTCCTTTCTCTTTCTCTTTTCTTCTTTCTGTATGTTTTGTGCGTCTGTGGAGGAGAAGAAGAAAAAAGAGAGAACGAGGGAGGTGACACCCACGGCCGCGTCGTCTCTTTTTTTTTTTTTTTTGAATGCTGCACGGTAGCAGGCTCTTCTTCAAGAAGGGATGGACGCACACACCGGGACGCACAAGGCGTGGTGGGAAGAATCTCGCGTGGCGTCCAAAGATATCAGAGCATGTCCTCAATCAATTTGTACCTTTGAGTCTTGCATTTCCACGACGTCATCCGAACTCGTGGCATGAGCTTCAGTTCAACTTGTTGGGGTACACGAAGTGGCCGAAGGAAATTGGATTTTACAACGCCGGTGACAACTTCGAGTTGACACCAGAAGCGATGTTCCGGCTTTACGTTAAGAACCGTGACGAGGCCTTTTGGACAAGACTCCACAATGAGAAGGTTGTCATTCATTTGATGCCAAAAATAGAACATGACCCAAAAAAATACATGGAGCGCGTCAACGACATATTTCGGCATCACATTAAACGGTTTGGATCGGACCACTACATTTACAATGCGGTGATGCAGGCCTGTGCTTTCGCCAAAGATCTTTCACGCTGTGAACAGCTGCTAGGAGAAATGCGAACCATTGGACTTGAGCCAAACGCACAGACATACGTCAACATGATGCTGGCGGTGCGATTGTCCGGCGCACCCCATGAAAAGGCGGAAGCATATTTTAAGGAGGGCGTGAAATCGGGTGCATTGGATGCTGTGATGCGGCTTGACACTGAATTTAAGATGTGGATGGATCAACTGGAGCGGTTAGGCTCCTTCACAGCAAAGACAGGTTATCTCTCGGTGAATGAGGAGGGCGCAAAACCAATGCCTCGCGATATGTGGGCACTTTGGGGATGGCACCGCACTGAGCCGAAGTTCATTAGTCGAAAGCAAATGATAGAAGAACAGGCTCGGAATCGTGTCAATAGTGGCAGAGAGCTGGTGGGTACCGTTTATTCAAAGGCCCGTCGCCAGCCGTGGGCAAAGTACAACGGCATGTTTCCATTTGACTACAATGGCCCGGCGCGTCGTCGTGGTGTTTCTTTCGAGGACGCCCCTCCTCCAAATCTCAACAAGGAAGTGTGTGAAACTGCCTTTTAGTGGCATTTTTTTGTTTGTTTGGTTTTTATGTTTTTTGTTGGCAATTGTTATCTGCGGTGTGACGACATTTATGTTTTGAGAGGGATACGTCTTTTTCTCTCTTTCTCTCTTTTCACTTTGCCTGTGCAATTCCTTTTTTTTTTTTTTTTGACGGATGAGTGAAGACTGATTTTGAAGCATACATTTATTTTTTTTTCTTTCTATTCTGTTCCTTTTGTTTCTTGCCAGAGTCCTGTGCTCACTCCGTGTGTTTTCGTTGCCTTTATAGGTTTATTTTTATATACATACTTCTTTTTAGGCTGCTGGGGTAAGCGAAGCTATGAGTGGTGAGGGGGCTGTTCTTGTGCGGTTTGTCCTCAGCGGTGCATGCTACCCCGCGTACTCGGGACGCCAGCTGCAGCTGGAGGTGCCACTAATTCAGGAGAATGGCTCCTCGACGACGACGACAGACCTAAAGCGTCAGATACGGAGGGAATGGCCGAGTGACTTGTCGGAGATGCAGGAAATCATCAAAACCGTAGAAATGAAGATTCTGCGAACGGGAAAACTCCTCGCGGACGGCACCCCGCTGCGGAGTGTTCTCAGTTCTACCGAAGCGCAGGAATGTAGTGTAAATGTAGGAGCGGGCGCCAAAAACGGTGATGAGCCAAGGTCCGTGTTGATGCATTTGGTGTTTCAAAGGAACAACACCACAACGAGACGCGAGAAGGGGGGTGACAAGGCAGCGCCGGGCAAAAGAAAAGAAACTGGCGGCAGCGACAGCAATTGCTGCTCAACCATGTGATGCTACCCCTTTGCTGAACACACACGCTGCACCGCAGTTCAAAATTTGGTAATTTAAGCGCAACAAAGCGAGGGTTCAAAGACGACAAGAGAAAGAAAAAGAAAAAAGGAAAAAAAAATGGAGCAGATCAAAAAGGAGAAGAAGGAAGAAGACGCTTGGCGAAATAAACGGATTTTTATGTTTTTGCTTCTCAAAGGTCTCGTTTGCCGCAAATCTTCACGAATGGTGATATATTAATGGTTGCAATGACGATTGCGATCATCATCATCATCATTGGACACACACACACACACAGAGAGAGAGAGAGGAAGAGAGGAAGAGAGGAAGAGAGGAAGAGAGGAGGAGGGAGTGTCACCTTTTCTTTTTGTTGGTCCATCGCGTCAGGTCACTGTTTTGTATTTTGTACCTTTTTTTTTACCCTTTTCGCTGACCGCTTAGTTGTTGTTGTTTTTGTTTTTGTTTCATTTCTTCGTGTGTTTTTTCCACCACCACCCGATCCGCAGCTCTCTGGCGCATCTGTTTGGAGCTGCAGACTGAGAAACGGGACCGTCAGGCAACAGCAACAACACGCAGTCGCACCGGAGCGATAAATGGAAGTGTCGTGGGAGGGGGAGGGGGAAATAATTGAAAAGAACTTCACCGGCACTTTTTTTTTTTTTAGTTTGTCTTCGTCTTCCAGGTGTGTTTTTTTGTCCCTGGCGGCGGGTGCAGATAAAAAGAAAAAAAAAGGAGGCATGCATGTGTTGTGCCTGCGGGTGCGAGAGGGAGAGTGACTGAGCGCACACCAGACGAAACGGAGGACGACGAGGAAAGCAAAACAGCACAAATTGAACACGGCGCTAGATGAAATGTGAAGGGGGAATTTATGTACTGAAATTGGAGAGAAGAACGGGGGGTGTTGTTATTTTTGGCAGTGAGATTTTATCTTTACCAACACCCTTTTTTTTTTTTTTTCTCTCTTTCCATATATATATATATATTTATATATATATATAAACAACAAAAAAGACAATTAAAAAAAAAAAAAGTAAATAATACATGGGGATTTTCATTGTTTAGTATTCTTTGCATTGCCTCCGTGTCAATTCTTTTGCGCTTTTGTTTCTTCTGCTCTCGGGGCGTGTCGGTATTTCTTGGGGCCCACGCATTCCCTCCTTTTTTCTTTTGTCAGTTTGCCTTTGCCCTGCCCATATTCCCTTTTGTTTCTTTTCTGAGGGCGAATGGAAGTGGTCATAGAGGCAAATGCCGGCGACTCAGCGTTCCTGTCGGCATCTGAGAAGCGGGAGATGATAGACACTTTGGCGGAGATGATCGCCTCCACAATTGAGGGTGCCAGCGTCACGGATGTGCACGAGGCACTGGCATCCCACAATATAACGCCGGGAGGATGGCGGGAGTTGGTGCAGCGGAAAGTAGAGGCACGTCGACAGCGGAAAGGCTCTGATGTTGTCTCCGCCACTGATAGTGCCCCCGTTACGCAGGATACGCCGTTGCCACCTACGCAGACACCGACGACGAGAACGTGGGAATGCCCGAACTGCGGTACGCAGCAGGAAGTTGTGGACGCACGCAGGTCTCTTAGGCACAGCGGTACTTCTCTGGCCGTGAGAATTTTCTCGGACACCTCTCCAGTCGGTTGTAGTGTGTGCGAGGGCGTTATCTCACATGTACGTTGACTTTCAAGAAAAGGCAAGCAAAGAACAAGAAGAAGAAAAAGAAATAAAGGGGGGGGAAAGAAATAAATCGGGACGTTATTATATTTGCTTTGTATGTCTCCTTCCTTGGGCGTTTTTCTTTTTTCTCTTCTTTTTTTTTTTTTTTTTTTTTGGAGCAGATTGTGGTTGCATTTAGTTGCTTCCCGATATATACACATATATAAGTATACAGCAAGAGGAGTCCTTCTCTGTAGTTTACACAAAAAGGTTTGTGTGTGCGTGTGCATCTCTTAAAAGAAAAGAAAAAAATGAGTCTCAGTTCATCATTAGCGTCTTCTTTAGGGTCGATTTTTTCTCGTGGTGGGTTTAGTGGAGACACGGAGTTGGAGAAGCGGGTAGCGCTTCTTCGCGTAGCGCCGTATGTGAATTGCCTTCCAATTGAAATTTTGCATCGCCTATTTATGGAGGTAATTGAAAATGACAACTATAATTTTGCGTGGATCGGCGTTCTTTCAAGTGTTTGTTGGCGATGGAATTGTGCCTGCCAACATGCTGTCATATGGGAGTTTGTCTCGAAACGAATATTTGTGGCTTACCCGCTCGTGCAGCGTCTACACAGTGCGCCTTTGGATCAGTCGGACGTGCGGTTGCTGAACAAAATGCGGCGATTGGGGGCCCCGGAGCAATTCATCACGCAGCACGACACAATGGAGCCTCTCATCGCACCAACCAACAGAACGTTGCGAAAAGCCATGGAAGAAGTGAGGCACTATCTACAAAGTCGTAGCTATTATGAATATGTGCAACGACGGCGTGTCTTTGTACTGCAGATGTTTCTTTCTTGGGCACTCTTGTCTTTTTCATTATTTCTTGGTACTACTGTGTGCTCAGCAGAGGGGGTTGCTTTAGGCGCTTTATGCTCACCAAGCATGGCGTTTTCCCTTTTGTGGATGACGTATCTTTCTATTGTTACCATAGTTATTGCAAATGTCGTGATGGAGACGCACTTTGAGCCTAAGCCCCTTTTTTATAGGTTACGCAAAAACAAACCGCTTATTATTCGCTCTGCCACCGGCATAATTGTTGGCATTGCATGCATTGCGTTTCCGACACTCCTTGTACAAATCAATTTTGCCCGTGAAGAGCGGTTTCCATGGCTGCTGTGTGGTATCACCCCCATGGTTTCACTTTGTATGTGGCAATTGTATGTTTTATTGTCATATGTTGCACCAGAGGTTAAACAACATATTCATGAGCAACGAACTGGATTTAGACCCATGGCAATTATGACGTTTTTATTATCAAATGTTCCGTATGTCTATCCTGCGTTTTTTGCAGGGACCATATTCTGCATATTCCAATATGTGGAGCACGGTGGCCGCATGTATGTATTGCTTGCCATTATACCCGTGCTTACTAGTCTTGTCGTGCTGACCCTGCTTTTTATGTTAGATTTCTTTCTTACACGACGTGCGAAGGATTTTATCACGTGTGGATGCCTTTTCCTTGTTTTGCTTTTTCCGCTTTCGCTGATGTGGAAGGAGTTCCGTGGACTCAGTCTCCTTCCCGTTGCCACCGCGTCATTTCTCTTCTACGTCACGCATCTGAAGCTGATGGCAATGAGAGCCCTCCAGGAACTCATCGATGGGGCTCTCGGTTACAGAAACATGAGGCGGATCCGCTGAGGCAAAAAAAGAAAGAAGAAAAGGAAAGAGGAAACAAAGCGTCTTTTTTTTTTTTTGCAATTTTTTTTGTTTTTGTTTGTTTGTTTTTTTGATTTTGCCGTGACACTTCGGGGAGGAAAGGGTGTCAAGGGAGCAGGATCCAAGCGCAATCACACGGGGAACGGAAAAAGGGAAGGACGAGGAGGAGGGGAAGAAAAAGAAAAGAAAAGGAAATTAGACACAATTGGAATAAAATACGAGAGGCAGTGAAATAAAATTCTGGGATGCACACAGCCAAACACAAATACACCCACACAAGTAAAAAAAATAAAATCGACACTACTTTTAGTTGTGTTTTGGTTTGCTGCCACTGTGGGGCATGTGTGCTGCCAGTCTTCACGAAACGTCCTGCTTCTCTTTGCCGTCTTTCTTCAATGGACTTTTTTTTCCTTTTTTTTTGTGTGTGTGTTTGCTGGTTATTTTTTTATATATTTTGGTTTGTTTTGTGCCCATTTTGCCCTCTTGTGAAGCCTCCGCTGCAATTTTTTTTTCCCTGCATCTGTGTGCGTTTGCCTGCCTGGAGAAACATGATTGAAAAATATATTGGTGTTTATCTCTTCTCCCTCTGTGTTTTTTTTTTCTTTTTTTTTTTGTGTGTGTTTTGTTGTTGTTGTGCTCCTTCTGAATCTTTCGTGCTTCATTCACTTGGAATCCTCTTCATTTCCTGCTTGGTAGCGCCGAAGGGGAAGAGTGGCCAAATGGAACCTGCGACAAGGCCTCTGACAGCTCGGTGGCAATGGTGTTGCTGCCTGTACTCTTTCATTTCCCCTTTTCTTTTTTTTCTTTTGTTGTTGTCTCTTTGCGTCCGCCGGGGGACGCGTGTTCCTTTCGCCCCCCCTCAATGAGACGGAAAAAAAAAAAAAGAGGAGAATTCCGAGAAGGAAGCGCAGCGGGTGCATGTCTTCTTTTGACAGAATCCATGAGAAGACGGCGCCGAGCCTTGAACTTCTTCGTGCCCAACTTCAACACATGCGGTCGTTTGATCCACACACAGCCATTTCTGTCCCCTGCCACTTTGGACAACGCGGCATCCCCGTGTCGGAGTCTGGTGAAGTTTCTGTATTTTCATCTCCTCTTTCATCGGTGCGTGACGCGTTTTTGATGTCTCAAGAGAAGTGGGATGCGAATGATTGCATGCTACAACAATTGGATTCACGTTTAAGACTCTACCAAGAGAACGGCGCGAAGAAGCGCGGGGATTTGGTGATCGCCATGGACAAGGCACACACAGAAATGGAACAGTTGCAGAATTATGCTGCGCAGTTTTGGTCAGATATGGAGGAAAATCTAAGACTGCTGCGACAATTGCTTGCAGACAGCAAGAACATGGCTGAGGATACTCCTGGCCGTCCTGAGGCACGAATCACAAAAATAATCCGAGGTCTTGGAGATGAACCTGATTGTTGTGCTGACAACCGTGACGAGGATGAATGTCTCATGTCTCGCTTGGAGGAAATGCGACGGACACAAGATGTGATTCGTCAGCAGCTAGAAGAGTCGTCTGCTTCAGGGACCCCATCATCCATTGCGGCAGCAGTGGAAAGGATCCAAGCTGAACTGCAGAAGGAACGTGATGGGGCGGACGCGCAGCTTTCTGCTCTGAAGGAGTCATTTGTTATCGTTGTCCAAAAAACATTAGATGAGTTGGAGGTATTGCGACGCGATCGTCTAGAAACGGAGGCATTGTGTTTGCGAATCCTCAGCTGATATCCCGCCCATTGGGGTGGTGGTGATGGGGCGGGGACTTTTTTCATTATTTTTTTGGTGTACAATTTCATCAAGAGACCCTGGAGAGTTTGGTATATATACATATACAAATACGGGGATGTGTTTTCTGTTTTTTTTTTTTTTTTTTTTTTTTTTTTTTTTTTTGATTCCTTTTGGGCGAGAAAGTGGGGGTATAAGCGCTGTTAGCCTTTCCCCTCCTGCTCCATTCTTGTTTTTGCTGTTGTTTTTAAATGTTGACAGTTTTTTGGCCAAATGGATGAAAGCATCATTAGGGTGCCTTTTTATGCGTCAACTTCCGCATGGCGGACAAAGGCGCAGTTGCAGGGTCTTCTTCGCAATCACCCAAGCGTTATAGCTGACAGTGGTCTTCTTGCGGCTCCTGGTACAATCTTTAGCACCGCGCGATTGTCGCTACACAACAGTGAGAGCGCATTGGCATTGGGTATGAATCCTTTAGGTGGAGGAGGGAGCGTTGGACTAATGTCTGTTGAAGGGCCAGAGCCGACGCTTCAAGGGGCCACGCATATACGGTGGTTGGACTTGCCGCAAGATGTTTGTGTGAGTAGCATTGATTGGTGTGATGACCATCTCCTGCTGGGCAGCACACGAGGTCGCATCCTTCTTGTAAAGGCAGGGCCATATAGTGTAACTGAAAGCGGTGAAGCACTTGATCCCAGTAGATGTTTAGCGTCGGGTGATACACAACCGATGGTTGGGGACATCATTGTTGCCCCAAGTAGCCATGCGGTTTCAACACTTGTACGTAGCGTGCGGTGCAACGCAGAGGTGAACCCATCGAGTGTTGTAGGAGTGGTTGAAAGCCGCGCTATGGTGTGGGATCTGGAGGGGGATTTCCATCCCGTACGTGCATGGACCCCCGGGGTGAGCACGGAGGTGAAAAACAACGGTCAACATGAAGTTCTTCTTTTTGCTAATTGGGCTCCACACTGCGATTCAATAGTTCTCACAGGTGGTTACGAAGGGAGTCTTATACTTACAGACACACGAGCGGATAACACCAGGGGACACGGTTTAACGCTGCCAATGCGCCGTGGGTACATGGCTCGATGTGCAGACTTTAACACATTGCTGCCGTTTGTTGTGGCGGCAGCCTCATCCGATGGAACCATCTCAGTATTTGATTGTAGATTTCCAGAACACGCTGTGCGCACAATTTCTTCACTTCAGGGTGATGTTGCTTCTTTGAGATGGCTAAGACTCCACTCTGATCTTCTTGCGACGGGCGGTATTGATGGTACTGTTGCAATGTGGAACCTGCGGTTTCCTCCAACTTACTGCGTGGGACGTGCACAATACAAGTACCCTGTTGTTGATCTTGCTGCTACTTTGTCCTCCGTTGAACAACGTCTTTTTGGTGTGACAAGTGGCGGGGAGTTGACCTTGACTGGCATTGCGCTTCCGGCGCTCTCGGCTTTGGCGTCGTGGCCGAGCAGTCGTGCCAAACCGCAGCAGGTTGGCGAGGAAAAGCCGCATTTACGGGAACGCGAAAGCCGAGGAGTGGGACTCCTCTACGCGAGGCGACTGCGAGAGGCGTATGAAATTATTACCGACTGTGCTATGGAACGCTTCACGCGCAAAGACACAGCGGTGGCAATGGCACTCGTGGCCCTTACGGATGTCATGCTGGTTCCCAAGTTTGACTACAAGGAGATGATTGAGGAGAAGGTGGGACGTCTTTTTGCTCTTGAGGAGACATCCCATACACAGGCCCTTGAGGTATTTGACGAACTCCTGACCCGTTCGAGTGAAAGACTTTGTATGACACTGCCATTGCGAAAGGTTCGTGACCTTATGAAGCCCAATCCTGAGGATGTGAAGAAACTTGAGGCATTGCGGTTAAACCTATTACTGCAACGTGTTCTTTACACAGGCAATCCCGAAGCCGTTATCGCTGGTGTGCAATTTTTTGCCGCCAACGCCGGTAATCTTGAACTTGTAGACACGGATACTGCGTGTGGCATTGCCAGGATGCTGCTGAGGGAAAATTACGTGGAGGGAGAGAAGTTTATACGTGCCTTTTTGTCTCTATTGATTCAGCAGGATGGTACTGTTTTGGCCCGCACACTGACGCGACGGCTTTTGATTGTCGTACAGGAGCCCCTAATGACAGAGGGTCTTCCTCCACGGCAGGCGAAACGACGCGAGGAGCGTTTCCTACGCAATTTGGTGGCTGCTCAGGAGGCTGTTCACGTACAGTTAACAATTTTGGGTATGGGCATTGAAAAACATGAGCAGGTTATAGCCACGGTGAACAGATATGAGAAGGCTTGTTTGGAAAAGGGGGAGAGTGGCATTTTTGGCTGGCTGGGCATGAAGCCGATTCTTTTGTTTTTGCACTCGTTGACCGCGGATTCCAATTATGCCACTTTCTTTTGGGCCTGCGTGCAGTTGATTGAAGTCTTTGCAAAGTGCCCAGGGTCGCGGCAGGTGGAATCTCTTCTTTTTATTACAGTTGACCGCATTCACAGCGCTGCAAAGCATATTCAAAGTCAACTGAATCAGGCTGCGGAAACACCAAGATTTTCTCTGCCCGCATTGCGGGAAGTGGGTAATACCATTCGCAGTGCGCTTGACTTTCTTTTGGTCCTTCTCCGTGTTCAGCTTGAATGCGAAAATGTGGCAATTGAAAGCGGCATGTTGGAGATTCCCCCTGTCATGGGCCGTATCTTTGACATTCTTAGCACATCTTCTTCCGACCTTCTGGAGGCCTGGGCGACACTGCTCGAGAAATTGGAGGACTGTAAGATGCGCGATTTGGTTCGGAAGTGTTGCCTTGGCGTGGTGCGGAACTTTTCTTCTCAGATTGAGGAGCTAATGAAAGTGTCGTCCAAGAAGGAGGACGATGAACCACTGAATGAAATTCTTGATACATGCTACCATTTCATTGACACATTTCTCAAGGGCGATGATGAATGACCGTTTTTGCTGCTGTTTTTGTGTATTTGCCTGTGTGTGTGTGTTTGTTTTTTTGTTTTCATGTGTGTATTTATTTTTGGGATTTTTTTCCTCTTCTGCGACGTGACAGGGCCTCCTCTTCGGTGGGAGGTGGAAAAGCCCTACGGCTTACAATTGCCTTCTCCTTCTCTCGTTGTTGTTGTTTTTTTTTCTTTTTATTGCAGTGGACGCGGCTCCGTGGGTGCAGGAAGCGAGGAATCAAAGGAACATCCAGAGTTTGAAACACACCAATAGCTGAAAATTGCTCGATGTGGAGATCTCTGCGCAAGTCGTACGCTTTATTCAGCTGCTGCACTTCTTTCTGCGCGTCAGCATCAACATCGTCGGCACATGCAGGAGAAACGAAGGGAAATCGCTTTAGATCCCCGGCGAGCGTTGGCAGCAGCACGGGGGGTTCACAGCAGCGAGAGGCAAATCCATACAAGTCATGGGAGCACTTGAATCATAAGTGGCTTCTTATGATGTGCGTCGGCTGTCTTGCGGGGGGGCTTGCCGCCGGCCAGGTTGTTGACGTGGACGATAATACACTGCGCCCGCCTTTTTTGAAGGAATCTGTGCTTGCAGACATTGCCAAAACGTTTGAGTTTCGTCCTGATTTGGCGGCCACAAGCATCCGCGTTGCCTTCATCCTTGCCGCCCGCCGCGCGGGGTTTGCTACAGACAACATTGATGAGTCTTGCGCTGTTGTCAGTGGCCTAGAGGACATTGCTGGTGTGCTGCGCCATCTTTCAACTGTGCACGGTCTTTCGACGGAAGACGCCGCGTCTCTTTTGGCGGTGGCTGCCGTAAAGTTTTTAAAGGGGCCCTGTGACGTCATTGAAAGCAACTGGCGGTGGGGGCGAAATGACACGGACACCACACTCCCGCGGAAAAAGCAACTTGCCGAGGCTGACTCCGGCCTTATTGCGCTGCCGACCATTCTTGAGGGGCTCGGTGGCCTCACAGATGAGGAGAGCGTTGCCCTCATGGCGTGCCACGGCGTCGGGGAATTCCACGAGCACGTAAGCGGCATCGACGGCGTGTCACACATTGGTAGTCAGTACAAACTCAGCAACGACTATTACAAATTTCTGTTGGCGAATGAAAGGCGATTCTTTGAGCTGGAAGTGCCTCGGACAGAGGAAAACAAGGTCATCCAACGCCTCCCAAAGGACTTCGTCTGTGTTTATGCACATGTGGGAAAGAAACAAAAAAAGCGGCAATGTGTCTTTAACCGACGCGAGGTGGAAGCCCTGTTACGCAATAAAAAATGGCGAAGTTTAACAGAACGATACGCGACAGATGAAGCGGCGTGGGCGGCGGCGTTTCAGTCGGCTTTTACGAAAATGATAGAATGTCATTTTAAGCGCCTCCGACCGTACAACAAGTCGTCCGAACAAATGCATACGGAATGAGGGGGCGTGGCAAGAGGAGACGGTGGGCACCAAAAAGAGGGTGGGTGCTGATTTTGACCTTTCCGCTGAAAAGTGAAAGTGACGTTCCATTGAACACTGTGGCAGGGGGTACATATTAGTGTTTCTCTGAGCCTGTTGCTGCCTGGCGTTGGGCTGCGACGCAAATCTCCAAACTCTTTTTCTCTATTTTCTTTTCTTTTTTTTTTTTCTTTTTTTTGTTGCATCCGTGCATTGCCTGCATTTCTATTCGCACCGTTACACCACAATGACGTTGAGATGCCAGGGCGTGAAGCGGTTCCACGCACGGGCAATGCAAATGAGCGGCGGAGGCCTGCGGGCGCCCCGTACGATACGGCCTTGACTTCCTCCCGGCAGAAGGCGATCGTTCAGAAGCCAAACCAGTCGAAGCAGCCGCAGGAACCTTTAGCGGTTGCCCCCGCCTGTGAAATGTGTCTTGCGTTATTGCAATCCTCTCAGAAGGTTCGCAATGCATTGGAGGCTGTGCTGACGAATGCCAGGATGGTGTTTCTTGACGATACATTGCATCACCAAATGGACGATGAGCGGTGGGTGCGGGTGCTGCGGGCGATTGGCCAAGATAAATCGATGTATTACGCAAGGAACGTGACAATGAAGGACCCTCCACATTGACGTCAGATTTTGATGAATTGGGGATAGATTTATTGAAGGATAATGTGCCTTGTAATATGCTGTGCTGTAGATGAGGTTGAGATTATTTATTATTATTATTTTTTTTCTTTTGTGTGTGTATGTATGTAGACTTGCAATTAACGGCTTTTTTGCTGTTGGAATTAAATTGTGACGTTTTCTTGTTGCTGTTGTTTTGTTTTTCGTCTTTTTCTCGTCATGGACTTCTTGCCCTGCTTTTGAACCTTCTCTCTCTTTTTTTTTTTTTTTATTTTTTTGTTCTTAATGAGGGAGACTGCGGGTGCGATACCGCCGATAGCAGAAATAAATTAAGAGAACCGTTTCTTTTTTAAGGCGCATATTGGCGGAACTGGGTTTATTACTTTCCTCTCACCTACTCTCACACACAAACGGGCCGACGCTTATTTATCAGCGCAGGGGGAGGGGACAGATCATTAGAGGCATACACGTCCTTACATTCTTCGTGTTGCAAGGATGTCCGAGGCGTACGTGGAGAAAACACAGACCGAGCTTGGCGCAATCATTTCTTCGCCCAAACTGACTGAAAAACTTCTTTTAAAACCCCCGTTTCGCTTTTTGCATGATATCGTGACAAGCTTCCTTAGCGCAACGGGGTTTCCGAAGGGGCTTTACCCCGACGCGTTGCTTGACAGCAGCAACGTGACGGAGAAGACAATAAAAATTGAGTTTTTGACGCAGTTGATTGCAGCCGTGGAGGCGGGGACGGGGAAGAAGGTGTCGGCGCAGCCAACAAAGATCGTCGCGGGGCAGGAGGCAGAGAAGACCAACGAGTTGCTGCAGCTCCTCGCTTCGTGCGCTAAGCTCACGGCCGAGCAGAAGCACGCGGCGGTGCAAAAAGCAAAAGGGGGCGGCGGTGAACAGCCGGCGGCGGATAAAAAGGCGGCCGAGCAGGAGTCGAAGGAAAAGGAGAAGGAAAAAGAAGTGGAGCGGGAGCAAAAGGCTGAAGAGCGGCGCAAGCGGAAGGAAGAGGAGAAAAGGCGTGAGGAGGAGAAAAGACGTGAGGAGGAGAAAAGGCGTGAGGAGGAGAGAAGACGTGAAGAGGAGAAAAAACGTGAGGAGGAGAAAAAACGTGAGGAGGAGAAAAGGCGTGAAGAAGAGGCCGCCGCAGCAGCGGAAGAAGGGAAAAAGAAGAGGAGGAAGGAAGATGAAAGTCTCACAGTGGATGAGTCACCCAAAGTAGAGCAACAACGACAGGAGGCGGCCAATGCGTCTGGGAAGCGACAAAAAAGCGGTGAGCTCCATGGAAGCCATAATGAAGAAAAAGAAGGCAAAAAGAAGCATGGAGAAACTTTGGAGGAAAGGACACAAAAGACGGGTGATGAGGAACGTCGCAAACGGCATGAGGAACGGCGGCGTCGCGAGAAGGAAGCTGCCGAGAGGGAAGAAATTCCAACGGCCGACGAAAGTTTAACGACGGTCACACGTGCCCCGCGCGTAGAACAGCGCATTGCGTCTACTGCTCCTACTCCTAATGCTGCTGCCTCGGCCGCAGGGAAGGCGCCACCGCGCACGAAACCGACCCATGAAGTTGTGGACGGCTCTCAGTTGGATGCCGTGCCAGTCTCTGGTGTTATTCGTGAGAAAAAACGCACGCCAGGTGGGAAAGCACAGGAGGCAGAGGATGAAGGTGAATGGATGCGAGTTGCTGAACAACAGAATGCGAAAGCGGTAACAAGTGGCAGTGGTGACGGTGGAGGTGTAAACGAAGCGGAGGCGAAGGGTTACTTGGGGCAACAAGCGTTGAAGGCAAAAAGAGAGCAGGAGGAGGAGACTGCACGCCGCGCACAGGAGGCAAACGCACGTGCCCTTCAAGGCGGGAGCACTGGCGGCGGTATCATTATCCACAGTTCAAAAGGCGGCAAATCCGGCGCGGCGGTGGCAGAGAGTGAGCTTAGCAAGCTGCGAGAGCAACTGCAGCTGCTTACAAAGGCCTCCAATCCACTTGGTAAACTGTTGGAGGCAATCTTTGACGACATAGATACCATGGCAAGGGAGCTGGAGATGTGGCGCTCTGAGGCGCGAAGTCAGGCACTCGCCGCAGCGGATGCCAGGCGAGAGACGATGGAAAGTCTGCAGGAAGTAAACGCCCAACTTCAGAACTTGGAGGATGCGATTAACGACCAAATCTCAAAACACACAAC
>NW_001849492.1:56610-64110 GCF_000209065.1 Trypanosoma cruzi
GGCGCACAATAGCACCCTGCACCTTCAACACAGATACACACATATTTCGAGGGAGGCCGGAGCGGGGTAAATATTTGGATGGAGAACTACATTCAAATACGTGTGTTGGGCAAAGGGAGCTTTGGTTCCGCCTGGCTCGTGCAACGGCGTAGTGACAAGGCGCAATTTGTTGCGAAGGAAGTGCGACTGGGTGGCATGAAACCGGCGGAGCGGGAGAGCGCAAAGCACGAGATTGAAGTGCTGCGGACCCTAAATCACCCCAACATCACCCGTTATGTGGACCATTATGAAAAAAACGGCTCACTTTACATTGTGATGGAGTACGCCAACGGGGGCGATCTTTACACAAAAATTAGGTCCCGCAAGGGAGTGCGTTTTACGGAAAAGGAGATTTTGCATTACTTTTCCCAAATTTGCCTCGCTCTTCTTCACTTACATGAGCGTCATATTTTGCATAGGGATCTGAAGACACAGAACGTCTTCTTGACGAATGATGGGGTAGTAAAGTTGGGGGATTTTGGTATCAGTACCGTCCTGCGGAACACGTTTGAACTGAAACGAACCGTGTGCGGGACGCCGTACTACTTTTCCCCCGAGCTTTGCCTCAACAAACCGTACAACAATAAGAGCGATGTCTGGGCATTGGGCTGCATTTTATATGAACTCACAACGCTTACACATGCCTTTGATGGAAATAACATGAAGGCACTCGTACAGAAAATTTTAAAAGGTGTTTATCCCCCTATTCATAGCAGTTACCCCCCCAATCTCTCCAAGTTGATCTCCGCCATGATTCAGATCGACCCAAAGCTGCGTCCAAACGTCAGTCAAATTATCCTCCTTCCATACGTCCGTGACTCGTTATCGAGTCTGCAGAGAGTCGTGGAGGTTGCCCACTACAATCAAAAGCCTTGTGACCCATCCGAGGAAAGGAAGGAGCCGGCACGCCCCTCGCAGCTGGAAGCGATGCGACAAGCAGAGGACAGACGGAAAGAGGAACAGTTGAAAGCGATGAAATTTGCGAAGGAGCGACAACTGTTGCGGCAACAGATAGAGCAGCGAAACCGCGAAAACGATGAGCGGTTGCGGCAAATACGGGCACAGCAGCGGCAAGCGGAAATTGAACAGAATCAAAGGAGGAAGGAATTGGAGGCACGTGTGCGTGAACAAAGGCGAGAAGCAGTGAAGCGCGCTAAAGCACAGGCACTTGTCAATAAACAAAGAGAGGAGGAATGGGAGCGTAATTTGCGGGAACATGCGGAGGAGTACAAACGCAAGCAACGCGAAGAGGAACGCTGTGTACGTGAGAGAGCAGAGCAGGAGGCTCTTCATGAGAGGCTTTTTAAGAACAACAACAATAACAACGGTAATGGACACGTTGAGAAGCCGGCACCTTCAGTCGCTGAAACTGCTGCGGAGTTGTACCGTGAGATGCGACGACAGGCTGCATTGAACAAGCAGCGTATGTTAGAGGACGTGAGGGCAATGCCGGGTCGTGCGGATTCAAATGTCGTTTGCGTCGCGGAGGTGCAAATGCCAAAGTCTCCACCACCTGCTCGGCAGCATCGACTTAATTCGTTGGGGAAGATGCAACCAGAGGAAGCAGTGGAGGTGCGTCGGCAGGTGTACTGGCAAATGCGACGTGAGGCCGAGGAGAATAAGCGACGTGCACTTGGTCTTGATGAGGCTCCGGATGTCGCGTTGCCGAAGAGGCCAGCAGCGTCGCCGCAAGCACAACAGGTAACACCTCAACATGAGCCAAAACAGGGACAAGAAAAACCTCAGGAACCACAGAAGCAGCGGCAACCGGAGGAAGCCGCAAAGCAAAACCAATCTGTAGTGTACGCAAAGCGAGTAGTGCGGAATGATGCACCCCAGAATTTGCCCCCTTCGCCGGCTGCAGTGGAGGGGATTGGCCACAGAGCCCCAGATGGTGAGCCCGAGACGGCGAACGACGACGATGTGGGGAGGAAGCGAGATGAGGACTACAGCGCACTGCAAACTGCTATTGACGCTGCACTGACGCAAGATGAGAAGCGCGCGGATGCGAAGGACTTTAACGATGAGGCCTTCTTTGACACAGACCCGTCAAAGTTTATGCTAGACGGACAGACACTTATCCTTCCAAATGTTCAGGCAACAGACCCGCTGATGCACCGCATCGAATCGCTTCGTTTATTCCTTGAGAACAAGTTGGGCGAGTCCGCACTGATAGCTTCATATCGTCAAATGAACAACATAGCTGTCGACGACGACGAAGCGATGCAGCGTGTGGCGGACATGTTGCCCGAGGAGCATCAGAGATTTATTCCCCTGATTGCACAACTGATTGTGTGTGAGGACGCATTTAATCGTCATCTTCTACAGTAGCGATCAAAGGTGGTGCCGGTACATTCTTTCTTTTCTCTTCATCTATTTTTTTTTGTAGCTTCCATGTGTTCTTGGGGTCCATTTTCTCACTGGCTCGTGTTTTTTTTTGTGCATTTTGCTTCTTCTTCTTTTGTTGTTGTTGTTGCCTTCTGCCAATTTTTTTCGTGACATCTTACACGCACTATCCATTCAACTGTGGAGTTACTAAAAAATGCCCCCATACATACGGCACAGAAGTGCGCATCTTATTTGATTCCCCATGCATGTTTTGGTTTTTATCATTTTTTTCTTTCTGTTTGTTTTTCTGTCTGTCTGTGTGTGTGTGTGTGTGTGTGTGTGTGTGTGTGTGTGTGTGTGTGTGTGTGTGTGTGTGTGTGTGTGTGTGTTTCACTTTCCTTCCCGGTGCTTTGTTTGTGTTTATTTGGATTTAGGCAAACAGAGAATGCGATGTCTCTTAAAGTTTCAAGTTCGGCAAAGAGTGTAAAAAAAAAAACCCTCCTTTGTGCAAATGCATTTAGCGCATGTTTTTCAGCTTTTTTTTTTTTTGTCGTTAAATCATTGCATGCGCTTTCTCCACTATTGTATTTATATATACATTTATATATACATTTACATTTATATTTATATTTATTTAGATATATGTGTTAATTCCACGGGAAGATTGGCATTTACCACAAAACGGAACATCTTTACTTGAATACCCTTCTAACAGCAGGAGCACACTCTGTGCATTTGCATTTAAAAGAAGAAGGCCTTCACTTTACTTTTTTTTTTTTTTCTTCCTGTGTATAAATAAATAAATAAATATCTGCATATATATGTATTTATTTATATATTTATTAGGAGCTTGTGAAAAGAATGATCACGGGAGAGCTGGCTAACTTAATTAATGTATGTATATATCCTGATAAATGAATGCATTCTTTATGATACTTTCTACCGTATGAATCTTTTGGGAAGAACGCGACTTTGTAGGGGCGGGAACCGATAGAGGCCGGATAATATTTTAATTTTGCCATCCCACCCACCCCCTTGATTCCCACCTCCCGGCGGGGTCTTGTGGTTGGAGGACCCCAAAGTCTGCCACTTCGTAAGTAATAATATTTCAAATCCTAACTGAGGACAAAGGACCATGCTAATGGTCCACAGAATTCTATATATTGAATGAGAATAAAACATTGAAGCAATTAACTAAAGAACCTTTTTTCCTAACTTGTTTGGTTTCCATAGATAATTTCAGGATCCGGCCAGCTGCCCGGAAGATTATTCTTATTTATTTATTTATTTTTGTCTGTCGGTGTGGTTGTGGTTTGCGTTTTCTTTTAAGCGTAGGTTAGAGGATAGGAAAGGGCTGGTAGAGTCCCTTGTGGTGCAGCTAGACGGGAATGTACCGTACGCTTACTTTGCGACGTGCGAATTACAATGTCGCCGTTGTGGGTGGCGGTCTTGCCGGTTGTCTTGTCGCCGGGCGTCTTGCAATGGAGAACTTAAGTACTATTGTGCTTGAGGAGGGAGACGACATCCGAAAAAAGCCGCGGTGGTATCGAAGCATCCCCTGCAGTCTTCTTATCCACCGTTTCGCGCGACGCAACTACGAAAGTTGTGAAAATTTTACGACGCCCCAAAAGACACACCGCGCCGAGGACCCGTTGGCGCCGGTGATGATACCCACCCCACGTGTACTTGGCGGCGGCGGCATTATGGGCGGCCGCTCGTGGAACCTCGGCGATCAGAACGACTGGGATGGCGCCGGGTGGAGTTTCCGCGAGGAGTTGCTTCCACGGGTGCAGCGCCTTGAAAACTTGGAGGACCCCCCACCGCACCGTGGAAAACGTGGCAAGTTTTTTATCTCGCGCTCGCAGGCGCTGTCTCCCTTTTTCAAGGTATTCTGTGAGGCGATGTCAAAGGACACGGCCTTGACCAGTGCATTCAACGGGAAGGAGTACCACGTTCGTCCTGGTTGCGGGCGTGCCGAATCTTTTGTTGACCAACGATCTGGGATCGCCCATACAACCCTGCAGAGTTATTTGATTGATGCCATTGCCTTGAAGCGGCCGCTGGAGGTCGTCTGTAACGCGCGGGTTATTGGCATCAACGCAATAGACAACACCAAGGTGACGGCCTCTGGTGTAACTTATGTTCGGCCGAATGGCGAGACGGAACACGTGGGGGCGGATGCTGTCATTTTGTGTGCCGGGGGAATTGGCACACCCCGTTTGCTCGCCTGTTCGCAGGGAACACTTTCAATCGATCCCGCGGTGGGTACAAATTTCTGGGACAAACCGCAGGTCAAGATGCAGTTCCGAACCCGCATTCCTTTAAGTCACAACTGTTTCATGGAGCCAATTGTACAGATGTGCATAGGAATAAACCTCAGGTACGGCAACCCGCTGCATGCACTGTGCTCTGCGTACGATGACATGATCTGCTATTGGTCCAGCAGTGGGGAGCAAACGCCGGACGTAAAATTTATTTTTCAGCCATTCACGATGAACAATGACGGCTCTACCCCAAAGGGGGTGGAGCATGGGGTGCAAATTATTGCTCAGCTTGTGCGCCCCAAAAGCCGTGGCTGCATCCGTGCAGATGGGACGATTGACCCGAAGTACTTGACACACCCGGATGACGAAAAGGCCCTTTGCAAGGCGGTTGCTCGTATAAAAGAGCTAACCAAGATGCTGCCTTTTTCAAATATCTTTACCGATATGATTGCGGAGCGCTTTGAATCCGCAAGCATCTACGGTGGGGCGTCGTTCCCTGTCTTGGACCAGGCCACATTTCGTGTGAAGAACACTGACAATGTTTACGTGTGCGACGAAAGTGTTTTTTGCTCACCGCTGATAGGCGATTCACTGCCGTACATGTTGGCTTTGGGAGAGAAATTTTCAGACGGGTTCCTTAGAAAGCCCGATATGCGAAGCAAGAGCGAGGCTGCGATGAGGGGAATGAACAAGGCACGGATTATTTATTGATCGACGTAGCACGGGACATCATTTTTGTTTTTGTCCATATAAATATAGTCTTCATTGTGTTTTCTGCATCTTTTTCTTTTTTCTTTTCTTGTCCACTGAGAGAAACGCAATGGACTCTCGTATTTCCCCTCTTGAGACTTTCCCCCTCTCAGCATGGCGCTTCTCCTCTTCTTCCCCTCTTGCGGAGAGGAAGGGAGACTCGTCCCGTGTGGATGATCGCCTGTCTTCCACAGCTGCCTCCCTCTGTTGCTGTTGTTGCTGCACGTTTTGTTTTGTTATTATTCATCATTATTGTTGTCTGTCTCTCTCTCTCTCTTTTTTTTTTTTTTTCTTTTCTTTTTCTTTTCTTTCTTGTGTGCGTGTGTATTTACGTGCCGACGTTGACTTTTTAACAAGGAGGTGTGTTTTTTTCTTTCTTTTATTTTTCGTCCGCTAATAATTTTTGTTTGCTTGTTTGTTTGTTTGTTTGTTTCTCTTCGACACCGACGCCGCCTGGAAAGAAATAAAAGAGAGAAAAAAGAGAGAGCATCACTGTTATTTTTGTGAAGTTGTGCAACGAGACTGAAGAGGCAGGAGGCGCCCACGTCAACCGAACAACCGCCTAAAGTCAAGCGAAGAAAATAAACATTGCGTCTTCCTTCAGTTGTCACGGATAACAGAAGAAGAAAAAAAAAAAAAAGAGGAGAAATTTACAAAGAGAAGGGAAAGGAAAGGGGATATATACATTTATATATTTGACCATCAGAGAGGAGAAGGAGGGAGGAAAGGGGCAGCAGCAAAACAAAAGCAGGCACACAGAGAGGCAACAACAAATAAATAAATAAAAAGAAGAAAAACCGCTAGACAAATTACGCACGCAGCCAAACAACAGGAAGGAAACCTTTTGTTTGGAGGAATAGGGTCCGTTAAAGAACCACAGTGGTCATCATTGAGGAATAGGACAGCGCATAAAGATCATTCGACACTGTCACGTTCTTTAGCCTTTTTTTTTTTTTTTTAAGGGTATATATTTTTTTATTTTTCCTTTTGACATTTTCTTGTTGTTTTACCAGCGGGTTTTTCAAACAATTCTGCAGCATGTTGGAGGGGGACGCGGCACCGTCGGCATCTGGCACGGTGGCAGGCATCCAGGCGGATGGATCCGGCCCAGAGTTTAACGACGCCACACCAAGCAATCTCCGCAAGCAGTTTACGATACCCAAACTGGATGAGAAGAAGCTCGACATGAAGGCACAGGAGCCACATGGAACCACCACCCCGTTTGTCGTCCTTGATGGAGGAATGAGCAGCGGCACCACCACGACGACAGTGACGGCGGTAACAGAAACAAGTTCCATGCCGCTGAATTCAAATGCCCCGGCCTTTGTATTTGGGACAGGAAGTAGGTACACCGGGGGGAACGTGATTGCCGTTGATAGTCCATCTGCTAGCGCAGCCTACCTGTTAAGCATGCAGTGCCAAAACCCACAGTATCAGCTTGCACATGCGGCCCCGACTGATCAAGAGATTTTTCTTACACAAAGTGTCCTTCAAATGTGCCCTCGAGAAGTACTTCTTTGGGTCCTCTACTCACTCGCGGAGGAGTCCCCGGTGCTTGCCCCTTTCATTCGGATGCGTTGTGAAAAGGCACTTCATTTGATCCTGCAACAACAACAACAACAACAGCAGCAGCAGCAACAACAACAACAGCAACAACAGGCCGCGGCGGCTGGGCACTTTGCAACTCATGCTGCTGGCGCTGGTGCCACTGCAGGTTCTGCGCCGTGGGTAGCACATCTCCCGGCTAGCAGTTATGAAAGCCCACGAGCTAACTCCTTCACAGGCAATGCATCTCCTCATGTGGGTAGCAATCGTAAGGGACGTGGTGGAAAAGTGCGGGAGGAGGGTATTTGCAGTCTGCATAACAACGTGCGTTCCATGAATCACTTGCAGCTTAATAAACAGACAGGACTATACGAGTGTGTACATGGTTTCCATTGCCTGGAGGATGGAGGGTCTGCGGTCGCCACACCGTGCAACTTCAATAATGTCAGCACTACTAGTAATGCCAATCAAAATGTCAACGACAGCCATGCCAGCAACCCAAATTCGGGAAGGCCGCACCTTGTAAAGATGTCATCCGGGCAATTCCGGCAGACGAAGGATGTGAAAAATGCTA
>NW_001849492.1:66686-81355 GCF_000209065.1 Trypanosoma cruzi
TTCACCACCACCACCGAATACACCACGCACTCCCGTCAGGGTTTACCGCAGTGGGTGAGCCCCGCTGCCACTTGTGAGGGAAGTTGCATGGGGTGGAGAAGAGGAAGAAGAAAGTAGGAAGAGAAGAAGATGGGCCTCTCGCATTTGTCATGTCCGGATGTATGCTTTTCCTTTTATACGTGTATATATAATATAATATAATATAATATATACAATGCATGTGTGTGCATGCATATACATGTAACACATTATATATATATATTATATGTTATAAGAGTGGTATGACTTGCTTTTTTTATGAGTGGTTGCTTGCGAATAACTCTTTGCTACTTTTTCTTTTTTTTTTCTCTTACTACCACTACCACTACTACCACTACTACTACTATGACCACACATTCATTCCGTTCCATTTTTTTTTTTATTTTATTTTTATTTTTGCCGTACCGCATTTCAAGCATTACATTTATTGGGTAATACAAGTAAACTTCATGTCCCAAAAGTGTTTGGTATGGCGTCCTCCTATATATATATATATATATACGTATGTAGTGTATGCATATACAGAGCTTTTTTTTCTTCATATACGTATGTGCGTTTATGTGCCCGTATTCCTGTTTTCCTTTTTTTTTTCTTTTTTTTTTTTTTTTTTTTTTGATGATTCCGCTTTGGTTTGTTTGTTTATTGTCGTTTCTCCGTTCGTTCGTTCTTTCTTCCTCTTTTGATTTTGTTGATTATTTTATTTGCAGTCGTTGTTGTTGTTGTTCCTTTTCCTTTTTCTCCATTCCGCCGCACAACATGGTGTGAATTGGGCTCTCATTTGACGTGCCTGATGGGAGGAGGGGTGGACCGTCCTTCTTTTTTTTTTTTCTTCTTTTTTCAGAAATTTGACTGATGCCATTTTCCCATCATCATTGCTGCCTCTGCTGCCTTGAATACCACTACGGCTGCAAAGAGCAGAAAATTATTATTATTATTATTATTTTTTTTTTTTGAGGTTCTATGATAATAATAATATTATTACTATTAATATTATTGTATGAATTGTGAAATAAAAAAAAAACCGCCGTTGTATGGACGTGCAGATATATTTATATTTATGTACGTATGTATGTGTGGGCCACTGGGAGTGGGGGGAGGGGGAAGAGAAGAAAAAGGGTAAATAATTTACGTCAAAGAAGAGGAAAGGGGAGGGGAACAGGGCCGGCTGCAGTGAACAATTCGTCATCTAACGTGTGGCAGGGGGAGAATGAGAAAGAGAGAGTGAAAGACAGAAGGAAAGAAAGAAAGGAGTATTTTAGTGTGCATATGGAATGCATCCTTCTGAATGACGGCTCTTCTTTGCCTCAGCGGAGCAAACGGGAGGCCAATACAAAATAAAATAATAAAAATAAATAAATAAATAAACAATTGAAAGGAATGTCAACATAAAGACGGCATGGAGGGAATATGGGAGAAGTGGTGGTGGTGGTGGGGAAGGGTGGGGTTTTTTACTGCAGTCAAACTGCATCCCTCCTCCTCTTCCTGCCATTCTCGTTTTCTTCCCGCTTCTTTACCACAAAAAAAAAAAACAAAAAGAAAAAAAAACTGCACACAGATACGAAGACGAGGCAAATAAAATGTCAAACACACATATATTTTACGACAGCATTAAATTATACGGCGTGAGGAGGCGGTGTCTCACGGAGGCCGTGGGATGTGCGAAGGGAAATAAAAATTGTTTCCGTGGGAAATGAAGAGCTGAGGAATTCAAAGCCTTTTTTTTTTCCCCGGGGAAAATATAACATATATATATATCATATGCATGTATAAATATGTGTGATTTTGCTTTGCCTTTTTTTTTTTTTGTTATTTTTGTGGACTCACGTGATGTTTGAAACACGTGCGATGAATGTTAATATGTGGTGTTGTTAATTGAGATGATTGGTTCTGGAAGCGTGTGTTTTTTTTCTTTTTTTTTTTTTGTTGTTGTTGTTGTGTGATTCTCATGTTATTATGGAATTTCTGTGGAGGGGTGGGGTGAGTGCTTCCCCGCCTTGTAATGCACACAAAAGTGAGTCATTGAGCGAGAGAAATAATAAACAACAACAAAAAAAAAAAAAGAAGGCGGGGAGTGGGTGGAGTTTCGGGGAGGCTGAAACGCAATAAACCGCCATGTATACATGATACACACAACTGTGGGCATATATATATCTATATCTGTGTCTTTATATGTGCTTACGTATGAATGGACCCCTCCCCTCCCTGTGAGAGACGCCGGCCATGCACGGGGGAGCAGGACAATCACACACTCTCCCTCCGCTTCCTTCCCCCTTCCCTCCCTTTTTCTCCTACGGTTGTTGTTTTTTTCTCCGTGTGTGTTCCTCGTGCCGGTGCCACTGTTTTTTACTTTTATTGGGCATGCGCTCTGCGCTGTTGGGTGGGCGCTTTTCCAGTTTTGCCTCCCAGCCATACAGCAGAGAGATTGAGGGAGAAGGAAGCGGTCAATGAGGCATGGAGCGGCCTTCCGATGGAGGGGAGGAAGAAGAATAAAGGGAAACAGCAGCAGCAACAAGACACATGGACGCGACGACGTGGCGGTCGTGGGCGGTGTGGTGGTTCTTGAAGAAGAAGAGGAAAAAGGAAGGGAGAGGAAGTGAAAAAGGGAGCGATGTGGAGGAAAAAAAGAAGAAAAAAATGAAAAGAAAATAAAAAGCAACCGGTGCAGGTGTGTGTCTGCGGGGGGGCTGGAGGGGTAGTGAATAATTAAGTGTCTCCCTCCTCCTCTCTCCCTCTTTCCCTTCCTCTCTCTCTCTGTGTGTGTGTGCGGGTAAGTGAAAGTATTCTGCGGGGAAAGAAGCTGTTTGCAAAACCAGTTATTATTATTATTATTATTATTATTATTATTATTATTGTTGCCACTGTTACTGTTTACTATTTTGTTTTTTGTTTTTGTTTTTTTTTTTTGTTTTGTTTCCTTCTTTTTGATATTTGTAAAAAAAAAAAAAAAAAAAAAGGATCGAGGAATGAGGACGAAAGAAGAAGAGGGACGGAGGAGGAGGAAGAAGAAAAAAATAAAACGAGAGAGAAGTTAAAGTCAAGAACGAGGAAGGAGATATAAAAATGGAAATCGTGACGATGGATGAAAAACGCAACAGTCCAACCGCAACCTCACGTTGGTTGGGCCTCATAACTCACTAAACAATTATCCACTCAAGTGCATGCATATTCATGTATTCTTTATTTTTTATTATTTCTTTGCCACTTTTTTTTTCTTTTTCATGTTATTTTGGATGTAGTCTGTAAGTTAATTAAACGTACTTACCGCCGCCCAGCCGCGATGGCAACTGACGAGATGGCTGAATTGCCAACCGTAACGCTCTTCCGCTATCCGGCGTGTTTCGCTATTCCTACGGCGGATCCACATGCTCTTGCGGTGGAGTGCATGCTGCGTTTTGTGGGTGCGCACTTTGTGAAGCGTGATGCTCCGTTGCCAGTTGCGCTTGAAGTCCCCACCAGAGACGGCAGCGCGGTGGGTTGCCATGAGAACGGCGGCGTGGTTCGGAAGACCGGTGTTGCGTCTTGTTTGCAGCAGATCGAGGACAGCGTTCATGTGGACAAAGATGTCCTGCCGGTAGAAAAACGACATCTTTCACTCTGTGTGAAAATCTTGGTGGTGAATTCGTTGCTCCCCGCATTTGTTTATCTCACTCATTGCGACTTGGATCTTTTTGACCACTCGATCCGAAAAGGTGTTGTGCCGAAGGTGGCTACTTTATGGCAGAGGCTTCTTGGGAACTACCGCCGTGGCGTACTGGAGCGCAGTGGCTGCTGTGGGCGTTACTCCAGTGTGGCGGAGGCTCTGGAGGAGGCGGAGAAGGGGCTGCGTGCACTGCAGACGCTCTACGTTGGCAATTCCAACCCCCCTGGGACCTTTTTTTTGGGGACAGAACGGCCATGTAGTGCGGATGCTTTGGTGTATGCGGCAGCATCGTCGTTTCTCCATGCCGATTTTGCCAATCATCACGCTTCCCTTGCTGTTGTAAAGATGCAGAAGCGTCTGCAGGGGGAATGCACGACGCTTGTGAAATATATTGAAAGGGTGCGACAGATGTACTTTGAAGAGTACAGTGCATTTTACACACTACGGGCGGCGCCCTCATGCGCCGCCGGGGCTCACTCTGGGAATGTAGCGCCTGAACCTGATGATTTGTTCAAAAAGGGGCGACGGATGGTTGTGGCGTGGACAATAGGCTTTTCCCTGCTTTACTTCACTCTCTCCAATGCCAACCTGATTCTGGAGGCGTTATCGGAGTTGCAGGTCGATGAGGAAGAGGAGGAGGAGGAAGGCAAAGAAGAAGAGGGGAAGGGCGGGGAAAAAAAATAACGAGAAAGGGCAGGGTTAGGGGCAAATAACAATCCGTGGCGATTTTCTCGGCAACAGCAGGAGATGAGAAGAGTGAGTAAAAACGGGGGAAAGGCCATAGAAGAAAAGGAAAAACATGAAGTCGTAACGAGGGATTTGTGAATGAAATGGGGTCAATTTGGAGGACTGTGGCGGTAGTGTGAAGCATGCCGCTTCCGCTAGACGCTGTGCATCTGACGATAATGCAGGTGAATCGGGGAGGGGGGGAAAACGGGATGGTGAAAAGAAGCAACGGTCTTTGTGCGCGTGTGAGTGTTTGTGTGTGTGTAATTTGGTTTGGCGTAAACACTGAGGCTTCATCATATTTTTGTGTGGCAAGCTACGCTTCCTGTTTGAGGAAAGTCCAAGAAGGGGGCCCTCATAAATTTATATTCTTATGTATGCATGCTCTTTTTGCATCACATTTATGTATATATTTGTTTACTTATTTTTATTTTTATTGATTTTCTTTCTTTCCTTTCCTTCATGCTACTAGCCAGTAAGGAATTTTACTGAATACCGCAGGAAATAAAGCAGCTAGGCACCATGCAGGGTAGCTGGGCGACGTTGAAGAAGAACTGTAGGAACTTCTTCCCAGGGCTCGCTCTGTTTGCCAAACAGACACAGGAGGCAGTTGATATTTGGTTGCGCATTTACAATCGTCAACTGAATTATGGGCCCAAAGACTTTGTGGAGCAGAGCGAAACGTTCTCCCCCGACTACCATAAGCGCTTCCACTCACAAGATAAGAACATGTGGGTCGATATGGAGCTTAGTAAGGAGGTCTCCCAAGAGGAAATAGCGAAGTTGATGCGATACAAGTTGGACATGTGGCGCATGGTGCATTGCACTGGCTCTGTGCTTGTGATTGGTGGCTACGCTCTCCCTTTGGCTCTCTTTTGGCTTGCGAATGACACATGGGTGCCATCTGCTTTTAACTGTACCGCTGAGGAGCTCAAGGCATGGCGTCATGCTCAGGATTTGTACCGCTACCGCAGTATTCCATCCTATTTAACCGACACCAAGTGGCACTTTGACTTTCACGCGTACCCGTGGAATGAAACACAAGAGCGCGCGTGGGATGACTTATTTGAGAAGAACGATGTCTGGCGTGATCCGAAGTTGGTTCGCCATGCCGCCGACATGTACGACGGTTTTATTAAGTTTGAACTCATTCGTCGGAAGTCTTTACGTCATCTTTGCCGTAGCATGAATATTCCAACGTACCCCATGCTCACTCGTATGTGTAATGGCACGCGTGTTCGTGACTATTGGAATCTTGCATGGTGCGAAGATTACATGGTCATCACACAGAAGCTTCACGAAAAAATGACAGATGAGGATCTGTACGACTATGCCTGGCGGAGGTTTTTGGCCCCCTATGACAAGAATCTTACTCGAGAGCAATTGATGGAGCGAGTGGAGGGGTATTTTACCTTCCTCGGCCCTGAGTTTCTTGAGAAGGGCAAGGCACCCAACCTTGTCATACTGACAAACTACGTCATGGGCTACTACAACGACCCGGCGTTCCTGGAGGAGGACATCTCGGAGCTGGACAAGAACGACTACGACCATCTGGCAAGCTGGGGCAAAGACGCGTTTCTGCGCCGTTTGGAATTTGAGAATGGCCCGCTACGTGACCAGGTGGAGGCGCACACCCAGAAGCTGCTGGCAGAGCGGGAGGCAGTTGCAAAGAAAGCCGCTTCTTCGGCCGATCCGGTCAAGACGGGCTGAATGGCGACGTGATCCACCGCCTTAAGAAGAAGAAGGAGGAAGGGTGGGTGCAGATATCCTTATATACATAATTGTTATGAAAGGAAGGAAGGAAGAAGAAGAAAAAGAGGAAATGTGGATGTGTACTATGGGACGGAAGGGGGTGCGAGTGAGCTACTAGGAAAGGAAGGTGAAACTACTTTGCAAGGGAAAAAAGAGTAAACAAAAAAAGAAAAAAAAGAGGTGGCAATAGAGTGCGTGTCCGTTTGTTTTGTCACTACTCATTGATAGGAAGATCCCAAATGGGGGAGGATGGAGGAATTTGGCTGAGAAGGAACAATGAGAAGGAAAAATATATAATATAAAAACAAAGGGGCACTGGGCCT
Organism: Trypanosoma cruzi; assembly: GCF_000209065.1. NCBI lineage: Eukaryota > Euglenozoa > Kinetoplastea > Trypanosomatida > Trypanosomatidae > Trypanosoma > Trypanosoma cruzi. Next base: position 73,167 of record NW_001849492.1, read on the forward strand.
CCTCCTTTTCTGTTGACCTGTTGTTTGATTTCTTCTGTTGATGCGGGTGGATTTCCTTCGCCACTGCACTACTCGTGACAGGAAGAGTATTAGAGTGAGTTGGCATCCAGGAAGGAGGCAACGCAACGGGGGTCTAAAGATGAGGGAGAGAGAGAAGTGATGTTGATTTTGCGGGCTTCAGCACAACTTTTTGTCGTTGGAAATTTCATTGCATGTGTTTCTTTTTGGATGGCTACTTCTTTTTTACTTGCTCTTTTTCTTTTTTTTTTTTTTTTCTGTTGTTTGCTTAAATGATCGCTGGCTGCTCCTTTCTTTTCTTCTTCTTTTTCTTCTATCATCATGCATCTACTCCGTGGGTGTATGTGCGTGTGTGGTTGTGTTTAAGGGCGGTGGGGTGAACTGTATTTGGCAACGGCTCCGAAAATCTCGGGTTTTACTGCGGCGATGGCGACGGACCGCCAAATTTTGCAAGTTTTTTTTTTTTTAATTCGATGCAGAGTTCCAAAGCAGCGACTGGAGGAGGAACAAATATAGATCTGATATACGCGGTCTCTCGTTGAACGAGTGACGGAAATTATTGTTATTAATTATTATTATTTTATGTGAACTCATAAAATAAATGGTGTTATTTGCGTCACGATGTGCCTCTGAGCAAATCTGGAGGGATTAGTGGGGTCTGTTGACAAGCAAGTTGAGTGCAGCAGCTTCATTCAAGATGCATGTGCATTCGTACGGACAACGTTCTGCTACTGGTCAGGAGGTGAATGCCGCTACAAATATGTGTGCGTTGCATCACGCCTCATCCACGCTGCGCAGGTGTTTTCCAGCCGCCGGGCAGTCGCTGGGGGTGTACGAAGGAAACTCACATTTCTGTTTCTGGAGGAAGCGGACATATATATTCCTTTTCTTGTGCAAGCTGTGCATGGAGTGGCTAAAAATTTTGGCGTCTCATCATCATGTGAGGTAGTCATGACTATTGTTTTGTTGCTTTCGTGACTGCCTGTTTTTACTGCGGTGTTGCATCCAATTTTTTTTGCGGTTCAGTTGTTAGTGCATCTTCTTTTCTGCTGCCATTGTTATTTTTATTTCTATTTTGTGTTTGCATCGCACCACGTGGGAGCATGTGCCCCCCTCCCCACAGTTTTCCAGTTGTCATGATCTTGTCCCTTCTTTTCCTCTCGCTTTCCTTTAATGTCCTTTGCCCCAGCCGAGTCAACACCTAAGGAGAACGAAGGAGGATTAATTTATTTAAAGAAACAAAGAAAAAAGGGGGAAAAAGAAAAATAAAGGTCTCTTAAAAGAAATAAAAATTAAAGTTAAGAAACCAGATAGACATAAGCAATGAGCAGTGGACTTGCCGACTTTGACGGAGATGATGTGAAGGTGCCGATTGTGTCCGCACAGCCACATATGGGTGTGGGCATGGGAACACACAGTGCCGTTGCCCTGGGAGGGTTTCAGGACTTTTGTCTCAAGAGCGAACTCGCCAACGCCATCCGCGAGAACGGCTTTGAGCACCCAAGCGAAGTGCAACATCAGGCATTGCCGCAGGCGATGCTCGGCGCTGACATTCTTGCGCAGGCCAAGTCCGGTATGGGGAAGACGGCTGTCTTTGTCTTTGCACTGTTGGAGCAAATTGAAAAGGTGCCAGAGGGGCAGAAGCCGCATTGTCAGGGAATTGTTGTCGTCCACGCCCGAGAGTTGGCGTACCAGATCGAGCAGGAGTTCAAGCGGTTTAACAAGTATTTGCCGTATTGCACCACTGGTGTCTTTTTTGGTGGAATCCCAGAGGACGAAAACGTGAAGCAGCTCAAAAAGGAAGTCCCCGCGATAGTGGTGGGAACACCGGGGCGCCTCAGCGCACTTATTCAGCGCAAGGCTCTCGATGTGTCGCGCGTCAAGTGGTTTGTCGTGGATGAGTTTGACCGCTGTTTAGAGGATGTGAAGATGCGCCGTGATGTACAGACGGTATTCCTCAAGACACCCAAGGAGAAGCAAGTGATGATGTTTTCCGCTACAATGACCGATGAACTTCGTAATGTGGCGAAGAAGTTTATGAACAACCCAACGGAGATATATGTGGATCAACGGGCAAAGCTTACACTGCATGGGCTCGCACAGTATTACATGAATGTCACGGAGGCGCAGAAGCTCCGGAAGCTTTGCGACATTCTTGATGCTGTGGAATTCAATCAGGCTATTATTTTTACATCCTCTGTGGAGCGTTGCGAGGCGCTCAGCCGTCAGCTGCAGGCTCTTAAGTTTCCTGCAATGGCCATTCACTCTCGCATGGAACAGCCTGAGCGACTTCGTGTGTATGAGAGCTGCAAATCAAACCACACCCGCATTATTGTTGCCACGGATCTTTTTGGTCGTGGTGTCGACATTGATCGTATAAACCTTGTGGTGCAGTTTGATATGGCATCCGATGCGGATTCATGCCTTCATCGCGTGGGTCGTGCGGGTCGCTTTGGCACGAAGGGCCTGACGATTGCCTTTCTCACCGATGAGGAGAAGGAGATTAAACGTGAGAACCGCAAGTACACCGATCACGGCGTCATGAAGGAACTCCAGGAGAGGTTCGAGATGCAGGTACGGGAGCTGACAGACATCAGCACTCAACTTAACCAGAGCCAGTACATGAATCAGTAAGATTTAAGGCCTCTGGAAAATAAGAATGAGGAAAAAAAAAAAAAAGAGGGAGAGAGAGAGAGAGAAGAAAAAAAAGAAAAGAGCGATAAAGGGAGAGGAATAAAATGAATGGAGCCAAAAAGAAAAGAGTTTGTGTGACGCGAAATTTCAATAGAACAAGCGCTGAGAATAGAAAAAAAAAAAAAAAAAACAGAGGGAAATGCATTTTGCGAGGTGTGGGGTGGGTGTCTGATAAGACAGCGGGAATAGCCAAAAAAAAAGTGGGATTTTTATTTGCTCTCCTGTTCCTTTGTTGTATTGACGATGAAGAAGAAAGAAGTTTTGCAATTGCCATTCCAATACTTCTTCTTATTTTTGTGTTTTTGAGGTTATTTGCGTGCAAGTTCTCTTTGTGTCTCTCTTCTTGTGCACATCTTGTGGGACTTCGTCTGTTTGTTTTGCCCCCGCCCCTTGCCCCTCTCGAAGAAGATGGGTGGGTGGGTGGGGGGCGCGGAGGAACAGAAATGTCACCGCCGTGGGCAGCGGTGATGAGACGCACCCGGCAGGTGTGTTGTGGGTTGCGTTGCCAGCAGCAGCAGTCGAAGGGACGGCATGTGTGGGAGAGAATTGGTGCCTAAAAAAAAAGGGGGAAAAAGGTCGAAAGAAAATGCAAAAGGAAGTCACATCCATTTCTTTCTACCTTTCTTTGTATATATATATATATATATATTTATTTATATGCACGCCTTCTCACTCTTGTTTCCTTCTTTTCGTTGCACTTTTTTTTTTCCGTCGTTGCGCCCCCTTTCATTGTTCTTTGCAATTGTTTTGCTTTTAAAGGCATCCAGCCGGTGTTTGTTTGTTCATTTTTTTTTTTTTTTTCCTCTTTCGTTGTTGTTTTTGTTATCGTTCCTTCAAAAATGGCGAATAGAGGGAAAGGGAAGGAAACTGTTTGTGTGTGCCTGTGTGGAGGGGATGGGAGGAGAGGCGCAATGGGAAGAAAATGATGAAATCAACGCGTTTATTTGTTCTCCTCCCCACACGCTCGGGCGCAGTCACACGGGATGGGAAAAGGGGAGATGAGTGAAACGGTGGTGGGGAAGAGATGCGGAAGGTGGAAGGATTGCAGATGCACGTTAAATGCTTTCCATGCATTCACATATATATATATATATGGCTACGGTGGTGGTTACGTACAAGTTGGGAACGAGGACTATTTCTTCTTTATTATCTATTTAATGTATTTTTTTTTTCTGTTTGTTGTTGTTGGGAGGGGGGGGGGGGGATGAGGCGCAGAGAGGCAATGCCTGCTTAATTATGGGGCATCACGGCTGTAGGCACATTGAGAAGCAACGAGGGAATTTTAGCGGTGGGGGAAAAAAAGGGAAAATAAATTGAAAAACAACCAAAAAAAGAAAAAGAGAGAAAGAAGGGATGAGATGAAATGATGACGTGTGGCGACATTGGTGCGAAGGGGGGAAGGGAGAAAAGGGAGTAGCCGTCCATCTCTTCGCCTTGGTGCAATTTCAATGAAACGAACTTTTCTTCTTTTATTATTATTTCTTTTTTAATTCCTCCTCTCCTCTTGGCTCTTTTTCTTTCTTTCTTTTTTTCTTTTTTTTTTTTTCTCTCTCTCTCTTTTTTCTTCGGCATCTTTCTCAGTTATTTCTTGTTTCCTGCACGCATGCCAATAGAATACGTGTGCATGTTGTTCTTTGCTTGCTTTCGAGTTAATGCTCAGAGAAGGCATGTTTCCAAAGGACAAGGAGAATCCAAAAAATAATAATAATAATAATACTTATCACCATAATAATGATAATAATAATAATAATAATAAAAGACTCTGTACACGTGTTTTTTTTTCTTCTTCTTCTTCTTCTTCTTTCCCATTTTTCCCTCATTCTGTTCCGCCTTTTTCCTGTAACACCTATGCGAACTTTTGTGTTATTATTATTGTTATTATCAACACTGTTGGTTGTTGTTGCCTGAACATTTCTGTCTTTTTTTTTTTTTCTTCTTCTTCTTTTGTGCGTGTGTTTGTATGTATCTCTTTTTCTCTCTCTATTTCTTTGGCTGTTTGGTCTTGGCGTCGTCTTCTTTTGTGGTTGTTTTTATTTTTGTCCTTACAAAAAGTATTTTGATTGGGAAGAGGCTTTTTTTGTAAGTACGTGCAGCAAAGAAGTGGAGCCATTAAAAAAGCCGAGGGGAGGGGGAGGCGTGTAACGGAAGGAAAATACTGCTCCTTCCGCCTCTGCCTCTGCTTCCTTTTTATTCTCTGAGTACAAATACATACACACGTAGAGAGAGAGAGAGGGGAAAGTGTGGGGGCGTCATTAGGACGGGTAGTTAGAATAGACTTTTGCAGTTTATTACTGTAACTGGGTGTGGGTAGGAGGGGAAAGCATTTGCCTTTGTAATGAATATCTATGGCAGGGATCAGCGGGCGTACAATTTGCACCGTACCCGTGGAGAGGGGTGGCTTCTTCATGTCCACACGCTCACCATTGGAGTACAGCTTGCGTGTTTGCTCTTTGCCATTTTTCGTACATCTAATGCCGCTTCTGCTACCATGGCGAATAACTTTCTTGTTACTTCCCTGCTCGATCTAGATAATTTTTATCTTTTGGATGGTTGCAGTGTTTTGGTGAACAGATCACGGACTGTATTCAGCAAAGTCAGTTATTCATTATCTACCGAAAATGTGGGTTATTTTATTAGTCGTAGTGCAACAAATATACGTCTGTTGTTTACATGCGCCTCGTTGAACTTTGTTGTCTGTACAATAAATCGTCTATGGCTTTGGATGACACTCCAAGAGTTACGACATCATTTTGTGGTGATTCGGCATGATTTATTTATTGCCTGGGAGTTGTGCCTCATTATCATTTGTATTGTACTGCTGAAGCATGTGGAGGAAGAAAATAAGTCGCTGCGATTTTACCTTTCAAAGTGTACACGACGTCAGGCCAATAATTTCACCACTGTCACGTCGTACATTGAGCTGCGCGTATCCTTTTACATGACGTTAGCTCTTTTTTTGCTGAACGCGTTGGTGGCAATTTTTGTACGGCTTAAGAATAATCCAGGCAAAAGGATACTCAATCACGAGGTAACACAACTAGAAACGCCATATAACCATGCATCGGAAGGGCCAGGGATGCAGCAGCAGCAGCAGCAACAACAACACCGGTTTCAGCCATACAATTTACCCCCGCCTGGTGTGAGGCATGGAGAGGGAGAGGGTACCACAATTTCTGGTAACGAGGTGGTTCTTGGCACGACCGCGGCGCACGTGGGGCCTTTGGAACACGTTGAGAACCGACATTTTTCTCCCGGCTTTGGCCCGAGTGTCAGTCGACCGATGACGCCTAGTACGACGACTCCGGATCCCGGCACGTTGCAGAACAGAGAAGATGGCGCCATGTCGGCCCCTGAGAATTCATTGAGAAGTCCTGGCGACGGGGTCCACGCGTTGTCACATCCATCGTGGGAAGCGTCGTTGACTCGTTTTCAGCCGCCCCCACCACCGCCCTCATTGGGAAGGATGAGGGCTGCGCAGGGGGACGCCGCCACCGAAGAGACGGTAGAGTTAGAGCATAGACGCTAAAAAAGAAGAGTGCGCATTGTCTTCCCCACTCACGTCTTGTGTGTTTGTGTGGGCATATATATATAAGGGGAATGTACGTGTGTGTGTGTGTGTGTGAGTTTTTGGTTTTGTTATGCATCGAGTTTTGCATTCTTTTGTTGTTCTTGTTGACGTACATGTGCATTGCATCTTAGAATGAACGGAGTTGGGTCATTCGGATGATTTTTGACCTTTAGTTTTATCAAACCCACCAGAAAAGAAAAGAAAAAAAAGAGGAAAGTTGTGAAAAGTTTTTTTTTTGCCGAAAAGAAGAGTGTGAGCACACACACACACACACACAGAGAGAGAGATGGAAAACCAAGAAAGCAGAATACAGGAAAGAAACGCATGGAGAACGATGACAGTCGCAGAAGAGAGGCCACTCATGGTGGCAGTAGTGAATTAACGTGTCATGCTGTTTTTTCTCTGCTTATATATATGTATGTATGTGTGTGTGCGTGTTTTGTTAAAAATCTTCATGCGGTGAGTTCTTCTTGCTGCCGGCTTTTTGGTAGTGGGACGAGGGAGTGGAGGGGAAATGTTTGTTGCGTCGATGTGGTACTTGTGCATAACCATTGCGCGAGAATGGCGATTTATTTTATTTACTGCTTCTTTTATGATGGATACTCATCCATATTTCTCTTTTTTTTCTTTCTTCCCCTTCTTCTACAACAACAACTAAAAAAAAGAACGAGAAGCAAATGACAGCCCCGGAACAGTACGCCCGCGTGCACTCCGTCGACCTGACGCTGCAGCATGAGAAGGCCTACCAGCGTCAGACGGCGGTCAATGAGAACAGCCACAACCCAAACAAGAAGCACGTCAACATGAGCGGCCACATCCGCTACTCCAAGAAGATTGGTCTGGGCTTCAAGACTCCAAAGTCGGCTATCAACGGCAAGTACATTGACCGCAAGTGTCCCTTCACCAGCGACGTGTCCATCCGCGGCCGCATTCTTCGCGGTGTTGTGCACTCCACCAAGATGAAGCGCTCTATCGTCATTCGTCGCGACTATCTGCACTTTATCCGCAAGTACCAGCGTTACCAGAAGCGCCACCGCAGCCTGACGGTGCACTGCAGCCCCTGTTTTGACCCCAAGCCTGGTGACGAGGTGATTGTTGGCCAATGCCGTCCGCTGAGCAAGACGATCCGCTACAACGTGCTGGAGGTTGTCAGCAAGTCCGCACCGGGCAAACTGGGCAGGAAGTTTTCCAAGAACTAGAAGGACGCCCTTCACTCCTCGACGGCCAAATTCAGTTAGACGAAGCTGCAAGAAATGAAAATAAAAATGGATTTGGATAAAGAAATCGCCGGAGGAATGGGAAGAAACACAGCTGGAATGCCTATTTTGTTTCTCTGTTTTATTTGTTTTTAATTTCTTTTTCCGATCATTCACTTTGATTTTAACAACGGCTCTCGATCGACGCCTCTTTGTATAATGCTTCTTTGTTGTGGTTTTTGCTCTCCGTGGGGGTGTAGGATGTTTTTGGACCCACTACACACGCGCCTCTTCTCTCTTTTACTTATTTGTGCCCTTAGTCTCTTTTGGTTCCTCCTTCTCCCCTCAGTAATTCAAAACGCGGAGAGGAGACGCAACACAAAGAAACAAAGAAGAGCAGCAGGAGCACCTTTACAAAAGGGGGGAGGGCGAAGGTCTGGGCTGTGCGGTACCGTAGAGGCAATGGCGTGGCGTTACAGCGGGGTGGCGGGCAATGGTACCTTTGGCCCTTCCCCGACCAGCCCCTTTTCGACAGCTAGCATGCGCAACAATGGGCAGGACAACGGGAACACAGGATTTGCTGTTGGAAGCGGCGCCCTATTTAGTGGGGCCTCAGCCAACATTTTAGGTGCCGGAGCCTTTCTGCGCAGCAATGCCCTCTCTTCTTTTGGGACTCAGAAGCAAGAAATTGACGAGGAGCTGCGGAGTAAAGG